>NW_028318060.1:14472500-14485054 GCF_062004578.1 Staurois parvus
GCGTTTGAGGAGCTTCACCGTAGACTTGAATGGGAGGCTTTAACTCCTCCTGACTCACCATGAGGCGTCAATTTTACCGCGACGCTAACGCTTCAGTGTGGGCAGCACTGTTTGCTGCCATGTGTAGAATTTTCATGTGTTTGAGGGGGGTTAAAAACGCTTCCCTAACACCTAACAAAGCTAGTGTGAACGGAGCTTAAGAAATATTAAGACATAAGCTCCAGAAATTCATCAGCCTGTCTTGTCATTTTATTGCTAAAAAGCTTCTAAAATACAAAAAACTTACTTTATTTTTAGAGTGCCTGCATCCCAAAGCCAGAAGCAAATTGTTCCATCAGCTCCAGTAGAGGAGAGGAATCGCTTAGATCCACTGCACAGTGGAGAGAACTAGATAATAAAAAAATAGCATGAATAAATGACATGGGAAGACAGAAACTATTGTATATATACATAAGAGCTCTAAAGTGCCTGACCAACACCATGCCTCTGAGCAATTAGATACTTTACACATGAAATTATAAAACGGCATATAGAGAGTTTACAGAAGAAAGAATATATCAAGAATATGGTAGATGATGTCAACCTCTACTTCCCATCCCTTCAGATCTGTTTAGGAAATACCACTAAGGGCAGCTTCACATTGCCCTCACTGCACTTTTGCTAAAGCGCAGCTAACCCATGGTTTTGTGTGGGTTAACTGCGCTTTCCCATAGACCTGTCCTTTTGGTGCAATTTCAGAAAGCGCACAAAAACTCCTGTATGCTTCATCTTTGTTGCACTTTCTGAAATCTGCTCCAAAACCACAGGGCGTTAATGGGAAAGCACAGCTAACCCACACAAAACCTGCATTGTGAAGCCTTCCTAACATGAAGTGATTTAGCAGGACTTAAGCAAACCATAAATAGCTCATGCAATTGTGCCATCATTTGTTTCGTTTTTCTAAACAAAAAAAAACAGCATGTTGGATTAGGCACTTACAACTGTGGCACGAAAATTGTGTGTTGCAGCTGGTATGGTGTTTATTTTTAACACAATGTGTAACCAAAACCGTAAAGCGGAACAAAACTCACTAATCTTTTAAAGCCATGGAAGCTGCTATCAAGATATATATGTATGCATCAAAGACAGATCAAACTGCCACAACTCTTCTGTCTAGTGGGAAGACTAAATTATTACCTGTAGAGAAGTTATGGAAGCACTGTGACCCTGCAAAATGGCCAGTGGGGCACATGTCCTCAGGCACCAGATTCTGATCATCTTGTCACAGCTTCCAGCAGCAATCATTGTATTTTCATAATTCACAGCCATGTCGGAGATTTCAGCAGCATGTCCTCTTAATGTTGCCAGGAGGCGGCCATCATCTGTTGCCCATATTTTTACCAGACAGTCATCAGAGCCCTGAGTTTTAAAAGCAGGCTGTTAAAGCACACGATCAATATCAACAGATTTAATAAAACAAAACTGTTCAGAAAGCATCTACCAGCATTTAAATCAGGGGTGCTCAACCTTTTGAACAGTGAGGGCCACTTAAGTGATTTGGTAACCGGTCACAGGCCACAGTGAAAAGAAATGGTTCAGAATTTAAAATGTTATTTTGAATAGCATAATGAACATTTTCCTCCTGCAGCCGCTGAATGCTGGTGGGAAGGCGAGGAGGAAAAGTCGGCATTTCAGGGTTGCAGGGAGAAAATGGAGAGGATAGGTTTCTATATATGCTGCCCCTTCTGTCCAGGTGTAAGACAGAATGTGCACAGGCCCCCTGGAGTATGGGGCAGGGTTGCCACTGGTTGGGGGGGTGTGGATATAATAGAAATCTATTGCTCAGTGCAGCTAACCCACCTGCAGATCAGTGTGAAAGCAGCCTTATAGTAGTTAAGCCTTTTATTGGTGCTAATCTGCACATTGCAAAAGCACACTGTGTGTGTTTAATACTGTCCTTTTCCACTTCCAGCTTCTTCTGGCATCACTCTTCAGGCTGCTAGAAAGGTCCCAGGTGAAGTGCACTCGGTATCACACCACCTGGAACAGGAGCCAGTGGAAGCATCGGCTTATGCGGCTCCTGCTTCTTCCACGGGAGTCTGCTATCTCTGCTGCTGGCATCGGCTTGTAGCACTCTGATGCTCTGGGATGGCGGGTTGGCAAGCCCAGACAGCAATCCACAAGTTGTCAACCCTGGGTATGCGCTTCCCTGGTTTGGAGGTCGAGGGCCACATCAGAGGGCTCCGAGACCACAAATTGAACACCCCTGATCTAAATGAACCTGTGTGTTACCAAGGTGGGTAATCAACCAAATGATACTCTCTCATATGTTCATTCATACCTCTTTCCAGCACTGTGGTCTGTGGGTGGTCCCTCTGCATCATCTCGTACAATGTAGATACACTAAACCTGTATTGTTTATGGTAGGGGAGAGCACGTGGCCATGAGCAACTTAGAGGTGGCTGTGATGTAGCAGTTGCACCACTGGAGGAATGCTTCTGAATCAACAAAAAGGTAAGTAATACAACCTCCTCTGCAAGGCCCTGAACTTAGCAAGCACTAAGTAGTGTGAGGGGGGGTCCACTGCAGGGGTATTTTGTTGGGCCTAGAGTTGGGCTTTGACTTTTTATACTATTCGCCATTTGAGTGAGAGATCTTGTGGAAATTCTTAACAGCTATTATATTCATTTCAATGATATTAGCTGGAATGTTACAATCAAAACTAAAAACACCAAGTTTTTCTGCACAATACAATAAAGTAAACTGCACAGAAAGGAATGAAATGCTTATTTGAATCTTTAGATCAGACAGCGATGCGTCAAATGCAGTGATCAGTGCTTAGTTCTTGGTGAAGAGGATCCTGATGTTTGCCTCTGCCTCATCAGGTACCGTTAACCTGTCAGCTCTTTCAATGCTGCATACATTCTGACATTTCAACATTACTAGTGACAGTGATTTTATTATTTTTTTTTGTAACCATGGGGTTTTTGTGACTCTAGGGAGTACCTCTGTAAAGTTCAAAACTATTCTTTTATAGAGATTTTTCAATGAAAATGTAATTTCTAATTATAACGACGCTCCAGGAAATTTTTCTACTCATTTCAATTAATGTGAAAATAACACAGAGAAATCTATTCTGCAGGTATGGCTGCCAATCGACGGTGTCTGTCTAAATGTCCATAAAAGAATAACAGATGTTGCCCCCCCCCACTTTGAAGAGTGTGTGTGTGTGTTGGGGCGGTGCTTTTCATACTGAAAAGGATTTGTCTGCAAGCTTGAGTGATTTAAAGATCTTACAATTCTATATCATCAGCATTGTAATAGTAATACAAATCATTATTTTTGACAATTCAATATAAGTTTACTTGGAAGAGGTCTTTTCATATTGTGAGAGCTGCCTGCTGCCTGTCTCTTAACCTCTTGTAGTCCCTGCAAGCTTTGCTGGCTCTCCTCTGCTCATTCACGTGGTTTTCTTTTATATTCCATGTTACCTTGCTGCCTGCAATCAGTGGTATTTCAGTATGTTTCCTGACTGCACCTCCTGGAACTTCTCCTCTCAGCACCCCCTGTAGTTTAAAAGGCAGGCTCTTTGAAATGTGTGACAAAACCATGTATTCTTACAGGGCATAGTGAAAAAGTACAAGGTAAGTTTACAATTCACTGTATTAGTGTCACTGGGGATGTCAGTGGCAGTTAGTTCCTACCCAGTGTCACAATGCTCACCGCAGTCCCACTATAAGTCACTGATTGCCACCATTATGAATATAAAAAAAAAAAATTCCAGTATATATACACCGTCATTTATAGACGCTATAAAACTTTCACGTAAACCAATTTACACGTATTGTGATTTTTTTTTTGTCTGTATTTTTTGATTATAGTGCAAAAAATAAAAACCCGCAGAGGTGGTCAAATACCACTGTAAGAAAGCTCTAAATCAAAAGACAATTGATTTAGCCACCTAGAGAACAAAATGTGAAGCATGACGACCAAGCAGCAACACCACGGTGTGCATTTTACAGCCACTTCATATAAAAGTGATTTATAAACTCTAGTAATTCCATTACCAAAACCCGCAGAGGTGGTCAAAGACCACCGTAAGAAAGCTCTATTTGTGGGGAAAAAATTTAAAAATTTCATTTATGTACAGTGTTGTATGACCGCGCAATAGTCAGTTAAAAGTAACGCAGCGCCATATTGCAAAAAAATGCCTGGTCAGGAAGGGGGGGGGGGGGGTAAAACCTCTGGAGAGCAACTGGTTAATAAGCATGTCCAAGGCAGCTCCAAAAGAAACCATTAACCTCGACAGGCATGCACAGAAAAGATTTTTTACATGCCTGATCCAACGGCTCAACATTTCCACCAAAGAGTTCTCTGCATGTTCACAGTCAGAAGACTCATACCAGAAACAAGATGTGAGACATCTACTAACCCATCCAACACAGTCATGCAGGGCTGTCAGAAGGAACTCTAAACACTCCACAAATAAAGAATTAGTATGGTGTAAAGCTGGACCCAATGAGTCTTGTCCATTCACCTAATGTTTAGCAGACTAACATTACTGTCATGCAGGTTGCAATGCAAGGCCGGCCAGGGAAAACAGGGCTTTGGAGACTGTCTCGAGCAGTTTATCTAAACTGGTGCACTCTCTACAGGGATCAGAGCTTTATTAAGACAGTGCATTGGCACATTCTTATTAAAGGCCTCAATAAATATTGAATCACAAAATGTTTGAGGGTGTAAACGCTTTATCAGGAGTTTTTCAGTCAGTGCATAGAACTTCTGGAAATACAGTGTACATGGGAAAAGTTAAAAATCTTAGGGTCTATCAGGGACCTAGACTGGTAGCAGCAATAGTAAATGCTATAAGTTGTACCTCCATCTTTCAATAGGCATGTACTAAGTCAATAAGAGAAGAAATAGTTCCACTAAGCCTAGGAGTTATGGCAATTGCAGCATAAGGTTGTCGCTGTGGAGTAGTAGGCAAGGATTTTCAGGATTCATCAGATGGCTCACCTCTGCAACCAAAAGTTCAGAGGCTACAGTCTGCAGGCAGATTCTGCAAGGGAAAGTGTAGAGGTCTCTTAGGAACGAGATTGTAAGCTCTTCGGGACTGCTTTTCCTAGGTTTGTGACCCATCATGTTGAACCACTAACCGGGTAAACCTTGAGTAGTCCAAAAATGGTTGATGGGAGCAGGAGGGTCAAATGACCAAAAGTGACCAGGTCACTGTATGGACTAACCGAGGTAGGAACTGCATCTTGTGAATAGGAGCAATGGCAGGAAGATGCTACCTCATGCTGTAAGGCAGAAACAGAAATTGGAATGCGGGTGCGACATGCCACATACTGAAGCAGCACTCAATTCTTCAGCGTCTTATACCCTACAACGCAGATGGACGATTCATAAATGAGTCTTCAAGAGGCTGTGTTGATAGCTCTAGACCTGGAAACACAGCACACAGAGGACAAGGGGCAACGCAAGGATCCCATCTCATAAGCAGCAGTGTCACCCTAAAGTCTCTGAACCCTGCATCCTTCAAAGAAAAGGAAACAAAGTTTTGATTTGCGCAACTAAACTTGCAAAACCAACAATACTATCCTTTAATTTTACAGGTCATGTAGCCTTCCAAATATCAAGGCTGTAATCTGCATGTAAAGGGGGGGGAGACAAAGGTGATTTAGCCACCTGGAGAACAAACAACAGCAACACCACGGTCGGCATTTTACAGCCCCTTCATATAAAAGTGATTTAAAAATTTACCTTTAAGGTTTGTTCCCATATAACGGCATAGAGTCGTTTGTGTTCTAACAAGGACGAATTGGTGTAGTGGTATGACAACAAAAATTCTGTGACACTGCTAAAGCATCCAGCACAGAAACATTTAAAGACGTTTACAGGGTTGCTTCAATTTAAAAGGTTAAGTCCACTTTCATGGGAAACAAAAACAGCAAATACAACGTTTAAATAAAAAATGAAAGGACAGGTTAACCTTTCAGAACGTTACATGTTCCACACGTTTTTAAGGTGCTCCTGTAGCCTCTCCCCGGTCCCCTTGCCTACTTCTGACAGCAGCATGGGGATCTTCTCCCCGGTGTCACAATTTGAAAAGAACGTAACTTTGCCCACACAGCCAACAACTACAGACAGCCTTTGCAGATGATGGCTTGTAGTTCCCAATGAACTACCAGGTTGCTGGTGAGCGCTCTGGGTAGTTCGTTGAGTCTGTCATTGTTTAACTGTCTACATGAGAAGAGAGATGTGACAATCTGCAGGAGCCCTACATTGCATCCACGATCTGCTGATCGCGGGTTCAATGCATTACAGGCTATTTAAAAAAAAAATAAAAAATTCACATTCACTTTCTTACATGTACACAAAAAGCTGTTTCTTCAGAACAACAAAAAAAGGAGTCTGCAACAAAGTTTGTTAAAATTCTTACAATGTACATAGATCACCCAGAAGGGAAAGTTTTTTTCTCAACAAAAGCTCAGTTACTCTAGTCTTAATTAAAAAAAAAAAATCATCACGATATTGTTGTACAGTAATAATGTAAGACCAGCACATCTAACTTACTGTAAATATCCTTCGGCCAGTCCGATCAAAAGTCACACAATAAACAGAGGAGAGATGTCCTAAAATCCTCTTGTGCATCTTCATATGCTGATAAACTGCTGTTGGGACTAGTGTCTCAAATTTGTACTTTCCATTTAGCTTTCTTGCAAAAAGTGTAGTTCCTTTGAAAAGAAAAAAAAATAATGCATAATTAACATTTGTATTCATTCCCAACAATCAAAGTTGTCTAGGGTTAATGGCAGGTTAACACTGGTAAAAAAAGGTTATGCAATCGGCA
The DNA here is from genome assembly GCF_062004578.1 of Staurois parvus. NCBI lineage: Eukaryota > Metazoa > Chordata > Amphibia > Anura > Ranidae > Staurois > Staurois parvus. The sequence continues at coordinate 14,479,333 of NW_028318060.1, forward strand.
ATGGCCACCTGGCCAATATGAAATAATGTAGGGCTGAGAGCAGCCACTGTTGATCGCATGTAGCTGCAGACTATGTCCAGGCTGGGACATTTGTCCCAAACTGCAGCTAATCTTTCTGTGTTCGGCTACATGCGATCAGCAGTGCCATTAGTTTAAATGGGCTGAGTGTACGCTGCTGATCGCATAACCCGGTTATTTCGGCAGCAAGAATCTGCAGATTCTTGAAGAAAACCAGTGGCAGCAACAAACTGTGTGAATGAGGCCTTCAGCTAGCACAACTTTACGACAGATTCCCCCAATTCTTAGATATATGGATACTTTAGATATGCCTAACCCTGCAACCCCCTGACTTGACCTAGGGTAAACATTGCATTTCCTTTCACATTGTTGAGATGAGGACCACTCACTGTCTACACTGACAAGCATTCCTATTTTATTTTTATTTGTACTGTTCTTCCTTTCTCATTTCTATTTCAGCACTTCTACCCTTCTGTTTCTTTTCATTTGATTATCATCCTCTTCACACTGCATGACCCATAATCAATAGACCCAAAATTCTTTAGACAGAACTCCCCAACTCATTAGGATATCTTGTTATATTTAGAGGTATCCCGCTGCACTTTTCAGGGGTGATTCCACACTTTTTTTTTTAATTTAGAAATGTTTATTGAAGACATGGCGTGTACAGCATAAATAACATAGGACATCCAGAAAGGAAATGAGGTGTAATATAATGCATAAGATTGTTTGCATAAACTGGTATTACAGGTTGCAGCAAAACAAGAAATAGGACATATGGCACCAATCAGTTGAAATGTTTGTCCGGCACAAATCATACAGCCATCACCATGTCAATTGAGAATTATATAGATAACACAAGGTCATAAAACAAGACAGAAGAAGAAAAGCGTAACCTGAAAGTTCCAGATATTGCGCTTAGAGCTCCTATCACCCAACAAAGAATACAGAGAATCTGTGGAGATCCCTACCTGGTCTAGCCATGCAAAAGCCTATCTCAAACCAATTGGTGTGGTGCTAGGCCTAGTATATCCAGCCAAGGCTCCCATAAGAAATATCAACATAGAAATGTACCCTACAAAGTGTTAAGTGAGTTTTTCACGTAGAAGCATGCTATTTACTTTTTCTACCCACTGATTTTTAGTTGGTTCTTGTGGAGACATTCAGTATCGAGCTATCAACTTGCGAGCAAGATATAAGCGTAAAAACTGCTACATGGGTTTGTGGTGCAAGTGAGTCCTCATCTAATTCCACACTTTATATGATGACTTTTCCTGTTTAAATTGTGATCTGTACTTGCACAATGCCCTTATTGCTGTACTGTACTAGCCACATTGCTGTTCCCAGATGAAGCTTGTTTATGGACCTACCTCTTTTTGGTGACATCTACATATTGTTAAGATTAATTGGAATAGTTCAATAAACATATTAAAAAAAACCCACTTCAGCTTCTAAAACTGTAGCTTCATTTAAAATGTCATTTCTGTACACCTATTGCGGCACCCCCACAGCCTGTCTAAAAAACTCCTATTGTCAGAGAGCCCCCTATCTTTGCCTGGGATGAAAAATACAATGAGCGCTTGATCATTCAAAACCAGCACATGCGTAGGTTTTGATTAAGAAGAAGCGCATGTTTGTTTCTGTGCCAAGAGCATGTGCTCATCGTATTTTGCATCCATGATATGAGGCAGGATGGCTGGCAATACATTTTTCAAACAGGCTGTGGAGGTGCCACAAAGCCTACAGGTATGACGTTTAAACTAAGCTACAGTTTTAGAAGATGAACAGCGTTTAACCTATGCACCTTGACTACATACTGATTTTTTTGTTTTTCCAAAAGGCGAACTTAGCCTTTTAAGAATCTGAGGTTTTCATATTTAACAAGGTAAAAACACTAAATCGGAGGTGTCCAACCTTTTGATTTTCCTGGGCCACATTGAAAGACGAGGAATTGTTTTGGGCAACATATACAATACACTAACAATAAGGATAGCTGATGAGCAGAAAAAGACGGGCAGATCACAAGTTAACAATCATCAATATAGATAATGTACTACAACGTCATTGTAAACAAGTGCAACATTTGACACGGTTTTTGATAAATGCATCAATATCTGGTTAGATGGACGTATAAGCAATTCTCAATGAATTTTCAAAGTGCTCATCAGATATTTTGATTCTAATTTTAACCTTCGTGTGCTTCATCCTTGAAAATTGTTGCTCACAAAAATAGATGCTGCCAAAAATTGATGACATAAGGCATGCTTTTGATGAGTGGAATAATTGTCTTTGTGAAATTAAAAACTTATAAGTGTCCAGTACAGAGACAAAGTCAAAATTTTCTTCAGGAACATGTTTGTGAAGTATAATTGCATTTTTACAAAAAACTTCCCAAAAAGAAAAAAAAATCCATTTTTAAGTTCATGATTTTGTGTTGGGCCCCATTCATAGCCATCTTGAGTTGCGTGTGGCCCGTAGGGCCACAGGTTGGACTTCACTGCATTAAGTAATGTAATTTTTGCACTTACTGTAAAGTCCTTTTCTTGCAGTCCGGACACAGGAGATTGATAAGTCAGGTTATACTTTCTGCTACAGAAGGACTGGACACCAACAAACTAAAAGAAAAATTGTACGCCAGCCCAGGGTATTCGCTCCTACTGCCAGTATGACTCACTTTTGAAACAATGCAGTACCAAGAGCCTGATCAAAAATACAGAGGACTGGGGCCTGTGTCCCTTAATGGACTCCAAGAATAGGACTTTACAGTGAGTATAAAGAATTTTCTTTCCCATCCCTTGAGGGACACGGAAAGTCATTAAAGTGGTTATAAAGGCAAAAAGGTTTTTACCTTAATGCATTCTCGGCTTTAAGATATTAAAAAAAAAAAAAACCTCTCAAAAGCTGCTCCCCTCAGCACCCCCTTAAACACTTTCCTGAGCCTGATCTAGATTCAGCACTGTACCCAACTGCAGAAGCTTTTCTACCCTCTCTCTTCTCACATGAGACTCAGAAGACGTGTGGGCCATTGGCTCCTGCTGCTGTCTGTCAAAACCTATGAGGAGGGAGCAGGGGCAAGGTCAAGCTGCACTGCGTGCATCTATAGACACACATAGCCCAGCTTGGGATCAAGCCAGCACGAGAGTCCCCATAGCAAGAAGCCAGCAGGGGACCCCAGAAGAGGAGATTCAGAACCACCCCGAGTAATTCCACTGCACAGAAAAGTATAACGTCTATTATTTTCAGAAAAAAAGAAATTTTACAACCACTTTAACTGTTGGGACAGCTAAAGCAGTTCAACCTAGAGTGGTCATCAGTAAACAAAATGCTAACAAGCCCACTAAAAACAACAAAACTGGAGGCTGCCTGCAGCTCAGAGAGCTATCTGCAGGCCCTTACATCTGAAGCTAGCATTAGAGGATACCTGAAACTGGGTAGAATTAAGAGAACTTGTGAACCGAAGTCCAAGTGGCGGCTCTGCAAATCTAACAAACAGTAGTGTGATGTCAAAACAGCTCAACAAGCACTCACAGATCTAGTAGAATTGGTACCTTGACAGAAAAGCGGTCGATGAGAGAGACTTACAGCCAGAATCACAGAAAAATAGAGGACAGAGGGATGGGAGAATAATGTCCTTGTTGAAATGAGAGGCTGCCAGTTCAGACACTCCCCTCCCAGAGGTGATGGCTATAAGAAACACCACCTATGGTTAAGAGTGGAGAGGTTAACATCCCTGATGGGATCAAAAAGCAGTTTTTTGAAACGTTGAGAACCAAATTCAGATCCAACAAAGTCAAAGGGGACTTAACAGAAGCAGCAACATGGGAAACACGCTAAACAAAAGCCTCAATCAAGGAGTAGGTAGCCAACGGTCTCTTGAACAAGATCACAACAGCAGGGACATATCCCTTATTGGCGCTGAAAGCTAAATTGTGGTTTTTATCTTCAAAAAAAGTGGAAAAGCATGACAATATTCTGAATTCAAAAGAAAAAATAGGTTGCTGCACGTTTTCCCCCACAATGAGCTAAAATAACTAATTCAGATCAGTGGAGGTTTGAACAAGAATTGCTTTAAACATCTCACATACCCCTGTGAGAAACAGGGACTCTCCAGACAAACCGGCACAATGCAATTTCAGGAGTTGACTGCTCTGCCAGGTACGTGTGCAACACAGGTACAAAACACATTTCACATAAAATCATGAAATAGCAGAAGGACTAGTACCTGGATCTTAGAGCTGGTCATACAACACAATCTACAAATACAAACTCTGTAAAATCCTTTTCAGATTTACCAGAATTATGATAATACAACAACAAACCTAAACAAATACATTCAATTTATATCAAACCAGATAAGCTCTTGAACCACATAGTTAATAGTGGATCTCAAAGAGAATGAACAGATTGTATAGTGTGTGGCCAGCTTAAAACATCCAGGACTAAAAGGGGGTATTAAAAAGAAATGCTCAACATGAACACTGCTGGGGCATTTTGTTATCTATGCACTGCAACTCTTACAAAAGGATAAGAACTGCAGTTTGTAAAGCCCTGGCACAGAGGTCGCCATTAGGTTGCTTATCTCAGAAGCCCCCTTTGTTGGGTTACATATTGAAACGCCTGATGGCTTCAACACAGTAGATTGATGTGCAGTGAACCGAGCATGTGTGTGCATAGCCTAAAATCTAATTGGTCCTCAGGTAAACTCTTAAAAATCCTAAGAGCAGGCACCTCATGGTGACATTATTGCCTTTGTAACGAGAAAAGACCTCTACCTGATTCTGTTTTAACATTAACAGGCAGCATAGGTTCAGCTCTCTGATAAGTTCTACACACCATTTCCCAAATCTACTTTGAGAGCCTCAGTGGGGACAATAATGGGGAACTTGTTTACTTTCTAGCTTTGAACATGGTGCAATGAAGACCTTGCCCTTGTCTGGGAGACTCACCCTCACTTCTCAGCCTAGTGAAAGTTCTTAGCATTACAAAAAGTTAAAGCTGAACTTACAGGCAGATTTAAAATACAAATTACTGCATCAGTGTAATCATGAATGCATTGTTACATGTATCTTCAAATGCAAGCAGTGTAAGTGTTTGAAGTAGACTTGATATCAAACTCTTACAGCCTTTCTACAGCACAGTGTAGAGAGGGGAAGAATTGACACATGGAGCCAATCAGTTCTCATGTGCTTACAAAAAATATGCTGATAGGTCAAAAAGCAGAGAAAGATGAGCATCAGTGCAATGCTTCCCCCTTCACTGTCCAGTCACAGGCTGGGGAGGAACAAGACCTGAAGTGTTACTGAAAGCAGGCCTCCCCATCTGGCAGACAGGGCTCATTTTAAAGGGGTTCTGATGCGGATTCAAAGAGGTAACATAGGAAGCTGTAAAGATGACCTGGGAAACAGACTGATCCACTGGCTTTGGCAATATGGCAGACACAGCAAAACATTTAGTGAATAGCCAAGTAGTAGAAAGTGGTCAGACTTCTCACTCTCCCCAAAGACTTCACATACACTCACCTATACTTGGTGAGTTTCCATAACTGACAGGCAGCTCTGGGGGTCTTCCACAGTGTAAAGCTGCAAGGCCTGGACCTTTCCATAAAACATGTTTGCAGCCTATAAAAAAATAAATAAATACATATGTTAGGTTTATCCCCACACATACACATCAGAGACCTATCAAGCGCTATGGTCTTGGAAAT
>NW_028318061.1:0-40088 GCF_062004578.1 Staurois parvus
ACACACGGGTTTATCTGATATCATGTCTGGGGTCAATGTACAGGAATGTACAGGCACACGTCTCTCTACATTCTCTGACATGGGACAGAGTTCTCATCAATGCTCCACCATCCAAGAAACGCCTCAAACCCACCCCCACCATACAACACTCACACTGCCAGGCTGGAGGACCAAATGTTGGGGCTGTACAGCAAACATGGGGGGTGTCGGGGGTTACAGACATATTACTGGATGTGAGGACAGCAGCTAAAGATCTACATATATCAGATGGCAGGAAAACTGCATCCTGGTCCTCCATATCAGAATCGCCCAGAAAAACCAGAGAGATTCCAGGATCCTCAGGTGATGAGCAGTCAGAGCTTCTCCTCCGGGAGACATTACTGGGAAGTAGATGTCGGGGTACTGGACAGTCGGGATGTGTTACCCCAATATAGACAGGAGAGGAGGTCAGTCACGGATTGGATAGAAGAAGTCCTGGGGGTTGGAGGGGTTGGGGGATAATCAGTACTCAGTGATACATGACAGTAATTGGACCCCATTCCCCGGCGGTGTCTCCAGTACCAGAGTCAGGATAGATCTGGATTATGAGGCCGGGCGGATCTCCTTCTATGATCTGTGTGACCCGATCCGACACCTCCACACCATCACCACCACCTTCACTCAGCCCCTCCATGCCGGGGTATATGTAGGGTACTATTCCTGTATAAAGATGTCTGGGGGGGAGGGGGTAAGATGTGAGAAATCTGCCCAGAGACTGGTGACCTCACAGGGCGGAGAATTCTATTGGTTCAATAGTCAGCCAATAGGAGGAAGCAGTAAACAAGAACCGCCATTACCGACTTGTGTATAAAACTGCAGGCTACGGGGCCGTCATCCTCATGCCTAGTGTGTCACCGACCAGGAAAGGCATGCAGGAGGTCAGATATTTTTTTTTCAGACTTCACTGGCTGCATGCTTGTTCTGGATCAGTACATAAAGTTTTGCGGTGCTATATAAAGTACATAAAGTTTTGCGGTGCGGTATTATTCAACACCCGTGAGAAGCTCCTGATGCCACGCGTTTGCTCCAAACTGTCATCTGAGACCGGCGGCTAAACGCGTGAGTGACACCTTCTGGACAGATGTTTAATATATGGGTATAATTTTACTGGTTTTGGATATTTTTTTTTTTTTTTACATAAAATGACTTCACTAGAAGAGCTTTTGTTCACGGCGGTCTTTTGTGGATTCAACGGGCTGAGAAAGTGTTGGAGATCGATTTCGTTTGGAGGGCCTTCTCTTGGGGAGGAGCTTCACTTCCTAACAAAGCGTTTCCTGCTGTTCTATCTATTTGGACAGCAACTGAGTCTGGTGAGTGCGCTCTATTACTGCGCCCCCTTCCACACGGGTGCAATGTACGTCCGCTTTTCATCTGTCCGTTTTTAGGGGCGAGAAACAGACCCCGTGTATTTCTGTGGACTAGCGGATGTAAACGGACGATCGTATGTTAATGTCTGTATCCGTTAACATCCGTTTCCTTCCGTTTTTTTTTATAGGGTAGAAGGATTAGAACCCCTGTAACTTTTTTTTTTTTTTTTTTTTTTTTTATATATACTGTATCCTTGTTTTAGATTTCCCTTCATCTCCTGTGTGTTAAAATATTGTTCCCAGGACAGGAAGTGAGGGGAGATCTCTATAATGGAACCCCGAGTTGCAGTAAAATGCTGTCTGGGGTTCTAATCCTCCCCCCACTAGAAGAATCTGTTTTTCCTGACGCACACTTTATTATCTACAATGATCATTCTTCCATTTCTGTCTGTACTGGTTCTCTTCTAAGCCCGATCCATGTGTCTGTGATTCCCCGAGCGCTGTGATTGGCTGTAATAATTTCCACTATAAACACAGCCAGTGCTAGTCTTGTTCCTATTGGTTATGATGTAGAGGGGGCGGGGATTGATAAACGGATGTCAGTGGTCAGTGATGATTCTGGCCGTATTGGGGACAGGTGATGGGGGGATAAAGTCATAGGAAGGGGATATTATTTGAGAATATTGATCAATGATTGGATATAGATATAAGGATGGGACGGATTGAGGACAGGTGATGGGGGGGGGGATACAGTCTCAGGGGATATTATTTGGGAATATTGATGAATGATTGGCTATAGATATAATGATGGGACGGATTGTGGACAGGTGAGGGGGGAAAGTCTCAGGGGATATTATTTTGGAATACTGATCAATGATTGGATATAGATATAAGGATGGGATTGGAGTATCACCATCAGGGCTGCTGTTAGAAACCACGGGGCCCCATACAGCCAACCTGACAGCCCCCCCCCCACCCAAAAAAAAAACCTATTTATTATGCTTCAGTTATGAACGAACACATTGAGTGATCAGTACCGATCACTCATTGTGTTCATTCAGGAAAGGAAGGGGCTGGTACATGTGACATATGTCAGACCCTTCCCCCACTCTCCACCCTATTGTGTGCTTGCAGCTACCAGTGGAAAGGAGAAGAGGGAAGCCGGCAGCTCCGCGGGGGCATACAGGGGGAAATGTATGGTGCACAGGGAGAGTGATGGGTGTGGCAGGGGGGCAATTACTTGGTCCAATCCCCTGTATGTCTCTCTCTGCAGCAGCTGAAAGTCAGCAGGAGGGAAAGGAGAAGAATCCAGCTTCCAGCTGCTGCAGAGAGAGCCATACAGGGGATCGGTTCCAGTCATTGCCCCCCACCATGCTGTGTCGATCACCCTCCCTGCCCACATTTGATTAACTCAGCTTTCTGGGCCCCCCTGTTGGCCTGGGCCCCATACAGTAGGACTAGTGGCACCCCCTTATCCATGGCCCTCATCACCATTAACCTCTTCAGTCCCGATCCTTCTACAGACAATATATTTTTGCATTTCCTCTGACTGTATTCTATCAATAGAGAGAAACAATTATTATATGATGTATCATTGACTACAGGGCGTTCTACGGTCCTCGTCTGCTAATGTTCGCTTCTTACTATAAAAAAGGGTTACTTGCTGGAAGGACTTTTGCAGAATATTGATATTCGTACAAATTGTTCTCCGGATCCTTGGAAGGTCTTACATAGTTACATAGTTAGTCTGGCTGAAAAGACAAAAGTCCATCCAGTTCAACCATTCAAAAAAAAAGTTATAAACCTACACCCACCATTGATCCAGAGGAAGGCAAAAAGCCCAGCAAAGCACGATCCAATTTGCTCCAGCTGGGGAAAAAAATTCCTTCCTGACCCCCCCGAGAGGCCATCGGATATTCCCTGGATCCACCTTACTTTGTCTTGTTGAGGAACATAGACACAGTTGGCCTCCTCCTTGTTCTACAACGAGGGCTTTGGGAGTCTGGAAGTCGGCCAAGCTGAGAAGGTGTTCAGAGAGAACAGAAATGAATGTCTCTTGTATTTAATGATTTCATTACTTTGTAACTCTTCTCTACTAAATAAACTTCATAAACCATCTCAGTGACCAGAGGCGGTTATTTCCTTCTCGCATTCCACACCGACTTGGCATTGGTTAGAACAGTGCTTAAAATTTCCACTCGCCTGCTCTCATTTGGCGAGTGGAAATAATGTGGGGGCGAGTCACAGGCAAAGCCAGAGCCACTATAAGGCAGCACAGGCAGCTGGGTAGACAGACGCTGACGCTTCATGTCCCAGACTTGTGCACCAATCACCCTCACCATTCCCCCATTCCTCTCACTGCTCACCCGCGGTGTTTTGCTCTCCTTGCTCAGCCTCGGTTTCAAGTTCTTCTGGGTCTCTCACTAAGGGGAACGTGTGTGGGCCGGCACTGTGTACAGGGTGCTGCCGCACCAACCTCGACTCCCTGATGGTAAAGGAGGGCTCTGATGTTACATGGGAACTCTGATGGTACAGGGGGGCTTTGATGGTGAAGGGGAACTGTGATGGTATGGAGGGGGGCTCTGATGGTAAAAGGAAACTCTGATGTTCAGGGGAACTCTGATGGTACAGGGGGACTTTGATGGTAAAGGGGGCTCTGATGGCCCATGGGGAATCTGATGGTAAAGGGGGGCTCTGATGGCCCATGGGGAATCTGATGGTAAAGGGGGGCTCTGATGGCCCATGGGGAATCTGATGGTAAAGGGGGGCTCTGATGGCCCATGGGGAATCTGATGGTAAAGGGGGGCTCTGATGGCCCATGGGCAATCTGATGGTAAAGGGGGGCTCTGATGGCCCATGGGCAATCTGATGGTAAAGGGGGGCTCTGATGGCCCATGGGCAATCTGATGGCAAAGGGGGGCTCTGATGGCCCATGGGCAATCTGATGGCAAAGGGGGGCTCTGATGGCCCATGGGCAATCTGATGGCAAAGGGGGGCTCTGATGGCCCATGGGCAATCTGATGGCAAAGGGGGGCTCTGATGGCCCATGGGCAATCTGATGGCAAAGGGGGGCTCTGATGGCCCATGGGCAATCTGATGGCAAAGGGGGGCTCTGATGGCCCATGGGCAATCTGATGGCAAAGGGGGGCTCTGATGGCCCATGGGCAATCTGATGGCAAAGGGGGGCTCTGATGGCCCATGGGCAATCTGATGGCAAAGGGGGGCTCTGATGGCCCATGGGCAATCTGATGGCAAAGGGGGGCTCTGATGGCCCATGGGCAATCTGATGGCAAAGGGGGGCTCTGATGGCCCATGGGCAATCTGATGGCAAAGGGGGGCTCTGATGGCCCATGGGCAATCTGATGGCAAAGGGGGGCTCTGATGGCCCATGGGCAATCTGATGGCAAAGGGGGGCTCTGATGGCCCATGGGCAATCTGATGGCAAAGGGGGGCTCTGATGGCCCATGGGCAATCTGATGGCAAAGGGGGGCTCTGATGGCCCATGGGCAATCTGATGGCAAAGGGGGGCTCTGATGGCCCATGGGCAATCTGATGGCAAAGGGGGGCTCTGATGGCCCATGGGCAATCTGATGGCAAAGGGGGGCTCTGATGGCCCATGGGCAATCTGATGGCAAAGGGGGGCTCTGATGGCCCATGGGCAATCTGATGGCAAAGGGGGGCTCTGATGGCCCATGGGCAATCTGATGGCAAAGGGGGGCTCTGATGGCCCATGGGCAATCTGATGGCAAAGGGGGGCTCTGATGGCCCATGGGCAATCTGATGGCAAAGGGGGGCTCTGATGGCCCATGGGCAATCTGATGGCAAAGGGGGGCTCTGATGGCCCATGGGCAATCTGATGGTAAAGGGGGGCTCTGATGGCCCATGGGCAATCTGATGGTAAAGGGGGGCTCTGATGGCCCATGGGCAATCTGATGGTAAAGGGGGGCTCTGATGGCCCATGGGCAATCTGATGGTGAAGGGGAACTGTGATGGTAAAAGGGAACTCTGATGGTACAGGGAGACTGGTAGAGGAGGACATGGGATGAAGGTATTTACATTGCTTTATTAATATTAATAAATATGTTAATATTTATTCCACATAAAACATTTCAGTGTCATTTCATGAGATCATTTGAGGGCGTGTTTAGGGGCGGGGCAGGGTGGGGCAACTGGTGGCGAGTAACTCTTAAGGCCTGCTAGTAGCGAAGGACCTGGGTTAGAAAATTGATGGGACATTATCAGAAACATAGAAAAGTGACGGCAGAAGAAGAGCGAATGGTCCGTCCAGTCTGCCTGTATTATTATTATTATTATTATTATTATTATTATTATTTCTTCAGGACAAACAAGGATTTCTATTGTCCGAATCATCTTTGGTATAAAACGAGAAAAAAATGAAATATATAAAACCAAAACATAACAAAAAGGGAAGAAATGTCTACTTCTGTGTAGTATGAGCAGTGTTCGTTGTCTAACAGTTGGCATTGCTGGTGGGTAAGAGACATTTGAAGTGGTAGTAACCCCCGCCGGGACACTTGTACCTATAGCAAGCCAATGAAAAAAGATGACCCTTAGGAAGGAGGAATATCTCCTCAACGTGCAACCTTTACGGGGTGTTCATTGTTCCTGTAGCCTGTGATGTCACCGGCCCATGTGCTTATACATATGCCGTCCCTCTGTGCTGCGGCCATGACCCCCCCCCCCCGTGCGCATATGTGGTGGTGAAGTCATCATGGCATGGCCATTTAAATGGCTGGAGCATGCAAACCCAAATGGAAGACTTTAGGATGGAAACCCTGGCAGGGGCCACAACACACCGCCGGAGGGCTTCCTTTATAGGTCAAGTCTCTTATGTGCTAGTATGCAACACATTAATCTGTTTGTCTTGTAGGGGGATTTTTTTTTTTTTTTGTAATCAAATTTTATTACCACTTTAACTCCATGATCTGTGACCCCCCCCCCCCCCCCCCCACACACACACACCCCCCCATGTGCCAACAGACCCTCTAGAGCTCAGGTACAAAGAGATAATATATATAACATACACACATACACTATATTGGCCAAAAGTATTGGGTCTCCTGCCTTTCCTTTGACCTGCAATGCCCCCCCAGTCTTAGTCCGTAGGGTTCAATATTGCGTTGGCCCCGCCCTTTCCACACACATGGCCTTTAATGGCCCCCCAGTCTTAGTCCGTAGTGTTCAATATTGAGTTGGCCCCGCCCTTTGTACCTATAACAGCTTCAACTCTTCTGGGAAGGCCGTCCACAAGGTTTAGGAGGGTGTCTATGGGAAGGTTGGACCATTCTTCCAGAAGCACATTTGTCAGGTCAGGCACTGATGTCGGGGGAGGAGGCCTGGCTCGCAGTCTCCGCTCTAATTTATCCCAAAGGTGTTCTATGAGGTTGAGGTCAGGACTCTGTGCAGGCCAGTCAAGTTCCTCCACCCCAAACTGGCTCATCCATGTCTTTATGGACCTTGCTTTTGTGCACTGGTGTGCAGTCATGTTGGAACAGGAAGGGGGCCATCCCCAAACTCTTCCCACAAAGTTGGGAGCATGAAATTGTCCAAAATGTCACCTTAAGAGTTCCCTTCACTGGAACTAGGGGGCCAAGCCCACCCCCTGAAAAACAACCCCACACCATAATCCCCCCTCCACCAAACTTTACACTTGGCACAATGCAGTCAGGCAAGTACTGTTCTCCTGGCAACCGCCAAACACAGACATGTCCATCCAGAGGAGGAGCTGTGCAGAGCGTGACGTCACTTCCTACCGCCGGAGCCACGAGGAGGCCCGGCGGCCATCTTTATTGGGGTCAGTAAATGCTGTCTTTCAACTCTACATTTATGTTGTGATATGCATACTGCCCTATTGCGATGTTTGACCAATAAAATCATTTAAAGAGCATACTACACTATCTCTGGCACCTGTTTTTTGGGGCTCCTTTGTGGAGCTGTTACTCCCACAGAAAGGGTGCCTTTACCAGCCAGAAGAGGGATCAAAACCATCAGTGTGGATTATCTGAGTAACCTTAAGGGGACCTCTGGATCAGTCTTGGTGTATCTGATGGCCCACCACTCGGTCTTCGTTGGATCTGATATCTGGGATGATTTACCCTACATGTGCATAATCCATGCGTTTCTGGTGAGTGCGCATTGCTATTATTTCGAGGCAGTATATACTCCGGATGTGTATTCACCTTACCAGACGATACCACGGATTTTGCACAGACTTTCATATATATATATATATATAATTTGGTTTTCATTCATTTATTTATTAATTTTTGAGCGCTGCACTGTGTCTTGTTACATTGTTATACTTATATTCTAAAGGTACTGTGGTTGCCTGAAGTGTTCCAGCTGCTATATATACTTAAGAGCGCTCACTACACATTTCTTTATTACTAATGTCCATCGGGTTGCCAGACAGAGAAGCGTGATTGGTCACTCCAGAGAACACGTCTCCATGCTGTAGAGTCCAGTGGCGGCGTGCTTTACACCATGGCATCCGACGCTTTGCATTGCACTTGGTGATGGAAGGCTTGGATGCAGCTGCTCGGCCATGGAAACCCATTCCATGAAGCTCTCTACGCACTGTTGTTGGGCTCATCTGAAGGCCACACCAAGTTTGGAGGTCTTTAGCTATTGACTCTGCAGACAGTTGGTGACTTCTGCGCACTGTGCGCTTCAGCATGCGCTGACCCCGCCCTGTCATGTGACGTGGCCTACCACTTGGTGGCTGAGTGGTTGTTCCCAGTTGCTTCCACTTTGTTATAATCCCACTAACAGTTGAGCGTGGAATATTTAGTAGCCAGGAAATGTCACGGATGGACTTATTGCCCAGGTGGCCACCTATCACGGGACCACGCTTGGAGTCACTGAGCTCCTGAGAGCGACCCATTCTTTCACCAATGTTTGTAGAAGCCGTCTGCATGCCTAGGGGCTTGATTGTATACACCTGTGTCCATGGAGGGGATTGGAACACCTGTGTCCATGGAGGGGATTGGAACACCTGAATCACATGATTGGGAGGGGATTGGAACACCTGAATCACATGATTGGGAGGGGATTGGAACACCTGAATCACATGATTGGGAGGGGATTGGAACACCTGAATCACATGATTGGGAGGGGATTGGAACACCTGAATCACATGATTGGGAGGGGATTGGAACACCTGAATCACATGATTGGGAGGGGATTGGAACACCTGAATCACATGATTTGGAGGGCGGGGCCAATATTTTTGACAATATATTGCATCTTCACAACTGCTTTGTGCATCCAGGTGGACCATACCTTGTGTTTTTTTTTTTTTTTGACAAATTACGCTTTCATTTGGTGGTAATTGGTAATGGATATCGCCTGATATTGTTTATTAGGAAATTTAGCCCAAAATAGTAAAAAAAAAAAAAAAAAATATCAATTTTAGTTGTGTATTTCTTGCTTCGACCATAACCTAGCACCCAAGAGACCCTAAAAATTCTTCTGCCCCTGACAATCACATGTGTATGTTGTTGTTTGCACCCGTAGTACGGCCCATAAACACAACTCGAGTAAGTGACCAGACGGCAGTGAAGGGGTTACTTTTGTGAAAAAATGTAAGGGGGGCGGTAAAGGGACTTTTATGACGGCAATGGAAAGGGTTCTCTTTACAGGAAGACTTAGAATTCAACTTTTCTCCATGCTCAGTCTGACTCGGGGGTCGTGGAGGCACAATGGGTGGTGCGCTCGGCTCCCGATCATTGTGCTGTGAGATCCCAGTTTTGGGGCGTCTGTGTGCCTCAGACTCTCGGGTACCCCGATCGCCCCCGGTGTAGCATGAAGATGTGTATGGGGAGACCATGTATCCCTGCACTGCGCATGCGCCGGAATCGCAGAGGGGAAATAGCCGAGCTGGTAACTCCTCACATGCCGGACTACAACACAGGAGGGTCATCATACACGGGGGTACACTATTTTACAGCGGCTGTAGCATGAAGAGGGGGGAGGGGGTCTGTCAGTGGGGGTTGGGGGAGTATTTGGGGGTGGGATTTGGGGGAGGGAGGGTGTGGTTTTCCAATGAGGGGAGGGGAAGGTATTTGGATGGTTGGGAGTGTCAATGGAGGGAGGGAGTGTGTAGTATTTGGCGGGCTGTCAGTGGGGGGGTGGTATTTGGGGGGTTTGTCAATATGGGGGAGTGTGTGGTATTTGGGGGTCTTTCAGTAGGGGGAGGGTGTGGTATTTGTTGGAGATGGGGGTCTGTCAGTGGAGGGATGGTGTAATATTTGGGGGGGGTCTGTGGGCGAGGCATGGATTGGTAGGGGGGGTCTATCGGTGGGGGCAGTAGTTGGGGGTGTTTGGGTGTGTCAGTGGGGGAAGACGGCAGTAGTTGGGGGGCGGTGGCCTCTCAGAGGGAGGAGTTGTATCTCAGTGGGGGTAGGGGTGGTATTTGGTGGGGTTGGGATGAAGGGTAGTAGTTGGGGGGGTGGAAGTGGGAGGGGCGGTATTTCACTGGTGGGTTGGGTATGGGCTGGTCTGTTGGAGGGGTAGAGGTCAGTAGTTGGGAGGGTGAGGATGTATCAGGGGGGTAGTTGGGGGTCTATCAGCGGGAAGCGGGACAATAGTAGTGGAAGGGGTCCATCAGTGGGACAGGGATTGGCAGTTGAGGGGTGGAGGTCAGTAGTTGGGAGGGTGAGCATGTGTTGGGGGTCTGTCAGTGGGGAGCAGGAGGATAGTAGTGGAGGGGGCCAGTCAGTGGGGCAGGGATCGGCAGTTGGAGGTCAGTAGTTGGGAGGGTGAGGATGTATCGTGGGTAGTTAGGGGTCTGTCAGCGGGGAGCGGGAGGATAGTAGTGGAGGGGGTCCATCAGTGGGGCAGGGATTGGAGGGTGGAGGTCTATTAGTGGCACCCCCACTTACAGGCTCCCAACCTCCCAAATCCCCTTCCCCATTGACCCTCAAGCCTCCCCATCTTCATGCTACGCCCCCCTGTATCCCTGGAAATCCTGCCCCCGCTCGGCTGTTGCGGAGAATCATGAAGCTGTGTACGGACCATGGTTACCGCAAATCGGGAGTGGACCTGCTCGGTGGTCACGGTGTAGCAGGAAGATCTACAGCTCGGCACTTGGCTTGTTTGGCCTGAATTCGGCGCATGTGCAGTTGCTGCAGGGATACATGGTCTCCCCATACACACCTTCATGCTACACCGGCCACTGGGGTTAATGGGGGTGCTTGAGGCACACAGACGCCCCGAAATTGGGATCTCACAGCACAATGATCGAGAGCTGAGCGCACCACCCATTGCACCTCCAAATGCCAAACGTGATCTCCAGTTGTCTTACATTAACCACCTTCCGTCCGCCCTATAGTCCAATGACGGGCGCAAGGTGGTTCTCTCGTTCTGATAGGACATCATATGACGTCCTACCAGACTCACTGCGCATGCGTGGCTCAGGGAGCGCGTAGCGCAGCGATTGCTGGTGCGCTGTGTTCCTCAGACACAGCGGATCACAAAAAGAGCCTAAGATGTCGGCTCGGTCATGTGATCAGCTGTGTCCAATCACAGCTGATCACATGTAAACACGGAAATGCCGGTTATCGGCATTTCTCTCCTCTCGAGCTGTCACGCTGAGAGAGGAGAGGAGAGCCGGTAGCCGGCTTTCCGCAGAGGGGACATCTACACTGATCATCAGGGCTCTGATTAGTGTGCCCTGATGATCATTGTGGCCCCAGAAGTACCACCTGTCAGTGTCCATCAGTGCCACATCAACCACATGTCAGTGCATACCAGTGCACATCAATGCCACATAGTGCCCATCTGAGCTGCCTTTAAGTGTCACCCATCAGTGCCAGTCAGTGCTGCCTATCAGTGCCGCATATCAGTGTCATGTATCAGTGCTGCCTTCAGTGCCCATCAGTGATGCCTACCGGTGCCTCCTCATCAGTGCCCATCAGTGATGCCTGTCAATGCCCATCAGTGCCGCCTACCAGTGCCTCCTCATCAGTGCCACCTATCAGTGCCCATCACTGCAGCCTCATTAGCGCACATTAATGAAGGAGAAAAATCACTTATTTACAACATTTGTATAACAAAAACTAAGAAACATTTTTTTTTTTTTCAAAATTTTCAGTGGTTTTTGGTTCATTTAAGTAAAAATAAAAATCATCGGAGATTACCACCAAAATAAAGCTTTATCTGTCTCAAAAAAAGATAAAACATTCATATGGGTACAGTGTTGCATGACCGCACAATTGTCATTCAAAGTGTGATAGCGCTGAAAGCTGGAAATTGGCCTGGGCAGGAAGGGGGTAGAAATGCCCTGTAGGCGAGGGGTTAAAGAGGATTTACCTTCAAAAAACGTGCATTTATTTATTTTTTTTTTAAAAGATGGACTTCCCCTTTTAAAAAAAAAAAAAAAATTGTAGTGGAGGTCACATGTTTCCTGTCCAGAGTGGAGCTCCGGCTGAGTCCTCCCACAGAGCAGTGTGACCTCTAGTGTCTGTTGGAGGAATTCCTGTGTGTCCTATGCAGTTTATGATGTATTTGGTCTCACGCAAAATGGCCGCCAGCCGAAGCCTCAGCTAAACCGACTTTGTCCTCTAGTGTTTGGGGGAGACGCGACAGGAAGTGGTGTTGTGTGGACCGTTGAGGAGAGGTGAGGATCGGGGAGGGATACATGGAGGAAATGATCAATAATACAGGTTATAGGGGATCAATAATCAGTGATATGAGAGGGGAAACATGGTGGGGAAGGGGAGGACAGAGATTTATCTGATTATAGAAGTCCCAACAGTCTGTACCAGAGGAGCTGACGCTCTAATGCCCCCTCCCCCGCAGTCGCATCAGTCTCTGCACCAGAGGAGCTGACGCTCTAATGCCCCCTCCCCCGCAGTCACATCAGTCTCTGCACCAGAGGAGCTGACGCTCTAATGCCCCCTCCCCCGCAGTCGCATCAGTCTCTGCACCAGAGGAGCTGACGCTCTAATGCCCCCTCCCCCGCAGTCGCATCAGTCTCCGCACCAGAGGAGCTGACGCTCTAATGCCCCCTCCCCCGCAGTCGCATCAGTCTCCGCACCGGAGGAGCTGACGCTCTAATGTCCCCTCCCCCGCAGTCACATCAGTCTCTGCACCGGAGGAGCTGACGCTCTAATGCCCCCTCCCCCGCAGTCACATCAGTCTCTGCACCGGAGGAGCTGACGCTCTAATGTCCCCTCCCCCGCAGTCACATCAGTCTCTGCACCGGAGGAGCTTATGCTCTAATGTCCCCTCCCCCACAGTCACATCAGTCTCTGTACCGGAGGAGCTTACGCTCTAATGCCCCCTCCCCCACAGTCACATCAGTCTCTGTACCGGAGGAGCTTACGCTCTAATGTCCCCTCCCCCACAGTCTCTGTACCAGAGGAGCTTACGCTCTAATGTCCCCTCCCGAGCAGTCACATCAGTCTCTGCACCAGAGGAGCTGACGCTCTAATGCCCCCTCCCCCGCAGTCGCATCAGTCTCTGCACCAGAGGAGCTGACGCTCTAATGTCCCCTCCCCCGCAGTCACATCAGTCTCTGTACCAGAGGAGCTTAATGTCCCCTCCCCCGCGGTCCCATCTGTCTCTGTACAGAGGAGCATACACTCCAATGTCCCCTCCCCCGCAGTCACATTACGCTCTGTGCCAGAGGAGCTTACACTCTAATGTCCCCTCCCCCGCGGTCACATCAGTCTCTGTACCGGAGGAGGAGCTGATGCTCTTAATGCCCCCTCCCCCACAGTCACATCAGGTGATGCTATAGCAGCTCCTCCGGGTGATCGGTGTGGAGTTCCCCACAAATATTGGTTGTGGAATTATCGGCTCAGTCCGGTGTGTGCGGTGATATGTGACGTGTAGAGAGATGTTTTTATATGTGCACATGGGAGGGCTAAAAGGGGGTGAGGGGGAAGTGCTTGGGTGTAACCATGTTGTTTTAACAACTTTCTTTTACTGAACTTTTCCTATCACCCAGGGGAGCAGAAGTCCTCCAATGTGACAATGGGGGGTCTGTGGGGGGACTATTGATGCTGATGGCGTACAGATAGCACTTCCTCTCTTCTGCAGTGGCCAGGGAAGGTGACAGCAGAACCCGTGAAGCATGGCGGGGGGGGGGGGGGGTAAAAGGAGGGTCGTCTGTTCTCACCAAAGGGTCAGTGACTTTTATTGCGGTTTGTCACCTCAGGTTAGGCCTGCGCCTAATTTATGACAGACTTGTTCCAGATTCACCAGATTCAGGTCCTTTTTAGAATCTTAAGCTGGCTATAGATGGGGTGAAATTTGGCTGATCCAACCGGAACCGGATTTTGGTCCATCTAGAGCACAGGTGTCAAACTGGCTGCCTCCTTATGTATTATACATGGAGATCATATCACCCCCTTATGTATTATACATGGAGATCATATCCCCCCTTATGTATTATACATGGAGATCATATCCCCCCTTATGTATTATACATGGAGATCATATCCCCCCCTTATGTATTATACATGGAGATCATATCCCCTCTTATGTATTATACATGGAGATCATATCCCCCCTTATGTATTATACATGGAGATCATATCCCCCCCTTATGTATTATACATGGAGATCATATCCTCCCTTATGTATTATACATGGAGATCATATCCCCCCTTATGTATTATACATGGAGATCATATCCCCCCTTATGTATTATACATGGTGATCATACCCCCCTTATGTATTATACATGGAGATCATATTCCCCCTTATGTATTATACATGGAGATCATATCCCCCCTTATGTATATACATGGTGATCATATCCCCCCTTATGTATTATACATGGAGATCATATCCCCCCTTATGTATTATACATGGAGATCATATCCCCCTTATGTATTATACATGGAGATCATATCCCCCCTTATGTATTATACATGGTGATCATATCCCCCCTTATCTATTATACGTGGAGATCATATCCCCCCCTTATGTATTATACGTGGAGATCATATCCCCCCTTATGTATTATACGTGGAGATCATATCCCCCCCTTATGTATTATACATGGAGATCATATCCCCCCTTATCTATTATACATGGAGATCATATCCCCCCTTATGTATTATACATGGAGATCATATCCCCCCTTATGTATTATACATGGAGATCATATCCCCCCCTTATGTATTATACATGGAGATCATATCCCCCCCTTATGTATTATACATGGAGATCATATCCCCCCTTATGTATTATACATGGAGATCATATCCCCCTTATATATTATACATGGAGATCATATCCCCCCTTATGTATTATACATGGAGATCATATCCCCCCTTATGTATTATACGTGGAGATCATATCCCCCCTTATGTATTATACGTGGAGATCACATCCCCCCTTATGTATTATACGTGGAGATCATATCCCCCTTATGTATTATACATGGAGATCATATCCCCCCTTATGTATTATACATGGAGATCATATCCCCCCTTATGTATTATACATGGAGATCATATCCCCCCTTATGTATTATACATGGAGATCATATCCCCCTTATGTATTATACATGGAGATCATATCCCCCCTTATGTATTATACGTGGAGATCACATCCCCCCTTATGTATTATACGTGGAGATCATATCCCCCTTATGTATTATACATGGAGATCATATCCCCCCTTATGTATTATACATGGAGATCATATCCCCCCTTATGTATTATACATGGAGATCATATCCCCCTTATGTATTATACATGGAGATCATATCCCCCCTTATGTATTATACATGGTGATCATATCCCCCCTTATCTATTATACGTGGAGATCATATCCCCCCCTTATGTATTATACGTGGAGATCATATCCCCCCTTATATATTATACATGGAGATCATATCCCCCCTTATATATTATACATGGAGATCATATCCCCCCTTATGTATTATTCATGGAGATCATATCCCCCCCCTTATGTATTATACATGGAGATCATATCCCCCCCCCCTTATGTATTATACATGGAGATCATATCCCCCTTATGTATTATACATGGAGATCATATCCCCCCTTATGTATTATACATGGAGATCATATCCCCCCTTATGTATTTTACATGGAGATCACATCCCCCCTTATGTATTATACATGGAGATCATATCCCCCTTATGTATTATACATGGAGATCATATCCCCCCCTTATGTATTATACATGGAGATCATATCCCCCTTATGTATTATATCTGGAGATCATATCCCCCCCTTATATATTATACATGGAGATCATATCCCCCCTTATGTATTATACATGGTGATCATATCCCCCCTTATGTATTATACATGGTGATCATATCCCCCCTTATGTATTATACGTGGAGATCATATCCCCCCCTTATATATTATACATGGAGATCATATCCCCCCCTTATGTATTATACATGGAGATCATATCCCCCCTTATGTATTATACATGGAGATCATATCCCCCCTTATGTATTATTCATGGAGATCATATCCCCCCCCCTTATGTATTATACATGGAGATCATATCCCCCCCCTTATGTATTATACATGGAGATCATATCCCCCTTATGTATTATACATGGAGATCATATCCCCCCTTATGTATTATACATGGAGATCATATCCCCCCTTATGTATTATACATGGAGATCATATCCCCCCTTATGTATTTTACATGGAGATCACATCCCCCCTTATGTATTATACATGGAGATCACATCCCCCCTTATGTATTATACATGGAGATCACATCCCCCCTTATGTATTATACATGGAGATCATATCCCCCCTTATGTATTATACATGGTGATCATATCCCCCCTTTATGAATTATACATGGAGATCATATCCCCCCTTATGTATTATACATGGAGATCATATCCCCCCTTATGTATTATACATGGAGATCTTATCCCCCCTTATGTATTATACATGGAGATCATATCCCCCCTTATGTATTATACATGGAGATCATATCCCCCCTTATGTATTATACATGGAGATCATATCCCCCCCCCCTTATGTATTATACATGGAGATCATATCCCCCCCCCCCCTTATGTATTATACATGGAGATCATATCCCCCCCCCCCCTTATGTATTATACATGGAGATCATATCCCCCCCTTATGTATTATACATGGAGATCATATCCCCCCCTTATGTATTATACATGGAGATCATATCCCCCCCTTATGTATTATACATGGAGATCATATCCCCCCCTTATGTATTATACATGGAGATCATATCCCCCCTTATGTATTATACATGGAGATCATATCCCCCCTTATGTATTATACATGGAGATCATATCCCCCTTATGTATTATACATGGAGATCATATCCCCCCTTATGTATTATACATGGAGATCATATCCCCCCCCCTTATGTATTATACATGGAGATCATATCCCCCCCCCTTATGTATTATACATGGAGATCATACCCCCCCCCCCCCCTTATGTATTATACATGGAGATCATACCCCCCCCCCTTATGTATTATACATGGAGATCATATCCCCCCCCCTTATGTATTATACATGGAGATCATATCCCCCCCCCTTATGTATTATACATGGAGATCATATCCCCCCTTATGTATTATACATGGAGATCATATCCCCCCTTATGTATTATACATGGTGATCATATCCCCCTTATGTATTATACATGGAGATCATATCCCCCCTTATGTATTATACATGGAGATCATATCCCCCCTTATGTATTATACATGGAGATCATATCCCCCCCTTATGTATTATACATGGAGATCATATCCCCCCTTATGTATTATACATGGAGATCATATCCCCCCCTTATGTATTATACATGGAGATCATATCCCCCTGTAGGGACGGTATTCCCGGCACAGTTTGGTGTCATCTGCAGAGACTGAAATGGGATTTATAATCCCCGACCCCATATTGTTTATAAATAGATTAAAAAGTAAGGGTCCCAACACTGAACCTTGGGGTCCCCCACTAATACTGAACCTTGGGGTCCCCCACTAATAACACTGAACCTTGGGGTCCCCCACTAATAACACTGAACCTTGGGGTCCCCCACTAATAACACTGAACCTTGGGGTCCCCCACTAATAACACTGAACTCTGCGGTCCCCCACTAATACTGAACTCTGGGGTCCCCCACTAATACTGAACTCTGGGGTCCCCCACTAATACTGAACTCTGGGGTCCCCCACTAATACTGAACCCTGGGGTCCCCCACTAATACTGAACCCTGGGGTCCCCCACTAATACTGAACCCTGGGGTCCCCCACTGATGACCCCAGACCATTCAGAGTATGAATCATTAACCACTGCTCTCTGAATACCATCTTTTATTCAGTTTTTTCTAACCATTTACATACAGATTTCTCCAAGCTTGTAAACTTTACCTTACACACTGGCCGTGTGAGGGGAGTTGTGTCAAATGCTTTTTCAAAATCCGGGCACTTTTACCCCCTTCCCACCGCCACCCCTCTACGTGTACCGCGTCCACCGCCACCCCTCTACGTGTACCGCGTCCACCGCCACCCCTCTACGCGTACCGCGTCCACCGCCACCCCTCTACGCGTACCGCGTCCACCGCCACCCCTCTACGCGTACCGCGTCCACCGCCACCCCTCTACGCGTACCGCGTCCACCGCCACCCCTCTACGCGTACCGCGTCCACCGCCACCCCTCTACGCGTACCGCGTCCACCGCCACCCCTCTACGCGTACCGCGTCCACCGCCACCCCTCTACGCGTACCGCGTCCACCGCCACCCCTCTACGTGTACCACGTCCACCGCCACCCCCATTTGTTTGACAACTTCTGCCTTTCATGAATCCATGCTGTCTGTTGCTTAAAATATATTTTTTTTCCAGCAAGAACTCCTCTCTGTGGTCTTTTATTAAACTCTCCAGTATCTTCCCAACTATAGAAGTTACACTAACAGGTCTATAATTACTTGGGAAAGATATTGACCCCTTTTTAAATATTGGCCCCACATTGGCCTTACACCAATCCAGTGGTACTATGCCAGTCATTAAAGAGTCCCTAAAAATGAGAAACAATGGCTGTGAGATGACAGAGCTCAATTCTTTAAGGCCCCTGTGGGTGTCTTCCATCCGGTCCAGGGGCTTTATTCACCTTTATTCTGTCTAAATATTTCTGGATCATATCAATTGTGAGCCAATGTGGATCATCTTGGGCTGTGTCAGTACCACTCCCATTATGGACAAGAGCCCCCCCATGCTCCTTTGTATACACAGAGCTGAAGAAGGGATTTCATACATTGTCCTTCTCTTTGTCCCCAGTCATCCCCTCTAGATGGTTCTGTAAAGGGCCTACATGCTGGGACCGGACCTTTCTACTATTCATATATTTGAATAATTTTTGGGGGGGGTTGGTCCTGATATCTTTTGCAATCGTGTTGTTCATTTTCCATTTTTGTGGTCTTTATTTCCTTTTTACATATTCTGTTCTATTCTTTGTAATGTGTAAACGATGATCGCGTTCCTTCATTTCTATATTTAATAAAAGCTCTTTTCTTATTATCTATAGCTTTTGTAACTTTGGCCGTAAGCCACATAGGTTGGATTTTTTTAGCCTTTTATACTTATTGCCTATGGGAATATATTTTGCAGTGTGGTCACATACAGCCTTTGAAGAACTCCCCATTTCTGTGTTGTTATCATCAATGCCAATATTCCCTCCCCAGTCTAAGTCTTGGAGAGCAGCTCTCAGCCTTGGAAAATGAGCTCTCTTGAAATTGAGCATTTTTATTCTTCCCGTATGTGCTCGCTGTTTACAGCTAACAATAAATGAAATCATGTTGTGGTCACTGCTACCCAGATGTTCTTTTATATGGACATTAGTAATAAGCTCTGCATGGTTTGAGATTACCAGGTCCAGCAGAGCATCATTCCTAGTAGGGGCCTCTATGAACTGTACCATAAAATTGTCCTGTAGTAGGGTTATATATTTTTGCCCTTTAACTGTTCCTGCAGTACCATTTTACTCCAGTCAATTTCCGGGTAGTTAAAAGCCCCCATTATTATCACTGTCCCCTCCCTTGCAGCTTTTTCGATCTGTGCGAGGAGCTGAGTTTCCACTTCATCATTAACACTGGGAGGTCTATAACAAACTCCAATGATGACCTTTGTAGTACCGCCCCCCATGTGCAGTCCCACCCATAATACTTCAGCCTCATCACACACTCCATCAACTAGGTCCTCTTTCACACTCACTCTGAGATCACTTCTCACATAGAGACAGACACCACCACCTTTCCTATTCCCCCGTCTCTCCGAAAGAGAACCTAGCCAGGAATATGAATGGCCCAGTCATGTGAAGAATGAAGCCAAGATTCAGCAATACCAATTCAATCATAGTTCTCTTTATGTACCAAACCTTCCAACTCACCTATTTTGCTTGGCAGACTTCTGGCATTGGTGAACACTTTTTCCCATACAAATGGTACCAATTTCACTGGTGGTTTGTAACATGGGAACCTTTTTATCATCTGCCATAGCCCTCCCCCATCTTTTCCCATTGCACCCACCAATAAGTACTGACCCCTGTATGATCTATCTACACCATTATAATCTAATTCTCCCTCCCCCCTCCATCCTAGTTTAAATACTCCTCCAACCTTCCCGTGAAAACCCTCCCCCAGCGCAGCAGGCCCCCTTCCATTTAGGTGCAAACCATCTCTAGCATATACAGTCAGGTCCATAAATATTGGGACATGGACACAATTCTAACATTTTTGGCTCTATACACCACAATGGATTTGAAATGAAATGAACAAGATGTGCTTTAACTGCAGCCTGTCACCTTTAATTTTGAGGGTATTTACATCCAAATCGGGTGAACAGTGTAGGAATTACAACAGTTTGCATATGTGCCTCCCACTTGTTAAGGGACCAAAAGTAATGGGACAATTGGCTTCTCAGCTGTTCCATGGCCAGGTGTGTGTTATTCCCTCATTATCCCAATTACAATGAGCAGATAAAAGGTCCAGAGTTCATTTCAAGTGTGCTATTTGCATTTGGAATCTGTTGTCAACTCTCAAGATGAGATCCAAAGAGCTGTCACTATCAGTGAAGCCATCATTAGGCTGAAAAAACAAAACAAACTTATCAGAGAGATAGCAAAAACATTAGGCGTGGCCAAAACAACTGTTTGGAACATTCCTAAAAAGAAGGAACGCACCGGTGAGCTCAGCAACACCAAAAGACCCGGAAGACCACGGAAAACAACTGTGGTGGATGACTGAAGAATTATTTCCCTGGTGAAGAAAACACCCTTCACAACAGTTGGCCAGATCAAGAACACTCTCCAGGAGGTAGGTGTATGTGTGTCAAAGTCACCAATCAAGAGAAGACTTCACCAGAGTGAATACAGAGGGTTCACCACAAGATGGAAACCATTTGTGAGCCTCAAAAACAGGAAGGCCAGATTAGAGTTTGCCAAACATGTAAAAAAGCCTTCACAGTTCTGGAACAACATCCTATGGACAGATGAGACCAACATCAACTTGTACCAGAGTGATGGGAAGAGAAGAGGATGGAGAAGGAACTGCTCATGATCCTCAGCATACCACCTCATCAGTGATCATGGTGGTGGTAGTGTCATGGCGTGGGCATGTATGGCTGCCAATGGAACTGCTTCTCTTGTATTTATTGATGATGTGACTGCTGACAGAAGCAGCCGGATGAATTGTGAAGTGTTTCGGGAATATTATCGGCTCATATTCAGCCAAATGCTTCACAACTCATTGGACGCTTCACAGTGCAGATGGACAATGACCCAAAGCAGACTGCAAAAGACACCAAAGAAGTGGAATGTTCTGCAATGGCCAAGTCCATCACCTGACCTGAATCCGATTTGAGCATGCATTTCACTTGCTGAAGACAAAACTGAAGGGAAAATGCCCCAAGAACAAGCAGGAACTGAAGACAGTTGCAGTAGAGGCCTGGCAGAGCATCACCAGGGATGACACCCAGCGTCTGGTGATGTCTATGCGTTCCACACTTCAGGCTGTAATTGACTGCAAAGGATTTGCAACCAAGTCTTAAAAAGTGAAAGTTTGATTTATGATTATTATTCTGTCCCATTACTTTTGGTCCCTTAACAAGTAGGAGGCACATATGCAAACTGTTGTAATTCCTACACCGTTCACCTGATTTGGATGTAAATACCCTCAAATCAAATCCATTGTGGTGGTCTATAGAGCCAAAAATGTTAGAATTTTTAGAATTGTGTCGATGTCCCAATATTTATGGACCTGACTGTAGGTTGCACCCCAATGAAAAGTCAGCCCAGTGCTCTAGAAACCCAAATCCTTCCTTTGTACACTAGGTCTTCAGCCATGCATGGAGTTCTCTAATCTCCCCATCTTTCCTGAGTTGTGCATGGCACAGGTAATATTTCAGAGAATATCACCTTGGAGGTCCTTCCCTTCAACTTGCAACCTAGTTCTTTAAATTTGATTCTTAAGGAGCCTCTCCACCTTCCATGTATTCTGTCATTGGTTCCAACATGAACCAAGACAGTTGGGTCATGCCCAGCCCCTTCCCGTAATTTATTAATCCGGTCCACCACATGCCGAACCCTGGCACCAGGGGGACAGCAAACCATTTGGTTGAGGCGATCCTGGCGACAAATTATTCTAACAGTCCTTTTGCTTATAGAATCCCCTACTACCACCAGTTGTCTAGACTTTTCTGCACTACAATCACCACCCCTCCCAGATGGTCTGCTCTCCCGGCTGTTAGAGATAGCAGTGACATCCAGGGTTGCCACCCCCACATCTTCACCCAGCTTGGCAAATCTGTTTGAGTGCACAACCCCAGGGCCAGCCTTCCTTTTCTGTGAGCCCCTACTACTCCCTCTCGTTACAGTAACCCATCTTCCTACCTGAAAATCCAGATTAGCCCCTCCACCCTCCACATAAATCCCATTAGCTACCTGCTCAGAGAGCAGAAGACCCCTTTCAGAACACCATATAGTTCTGTGTATAGCAGCATCTCTCACGTAAAATGCTCTGTCTGCTGTACTCCAAGACTTCACGCGTACTGACCAAAGGCTTCTAGGAACCCTGACTTTTATAGGGAGTGGCTGCCCATTAAAAAACCTCCAATTATTAACCAATTCTAAGCCACCTGATGAAAGTTTAAAGGTTAATAACTGCATATTTGGTAATTTGTTGCTATGGCAGGCAAGAGTTGAATTAGTTTGCCATTTATCCCTACTGCAAATGGCTAGCGCTCAGGTCGCAGTCAGGGTCCATTCAAACTTTACGGTCTTTGCTAGTGGCAAATGATTATCAATCATTGGATGCTATGGCTGCAAGCAAGTGGCCAACTTAGTTTGCAGTTTCCTCTAACCACAAATGATTTGGACTCACCTCAAGCCCATGCTCGTCTTATCACTCAAGAGCTTTCAGTCTACCGTTGTGTCAGTACATGACTCCCCTCACTGCTATAACACATAATGGGGATTAGGAGGGGGTGCTCAGTGGGTTCTGATACCCATACTACAATACATCCTCTCAGTACTGGAAGGGACCTTTTCTGACTGATGACACCCAAATTGTGTCAGAGCGACCGCTATATTAGACAACTTCTCCTCGACGTTTCAAATCTTGGCTTGTTCAGCTGGAACTGGCTGAGATTTGAACCATGTGCAGTATGGGCTGAATGTACCAGAGTTGGTTGAATAGGCAACTTGGGTACAACCAACCTTCCAGATTTAAGAAATTTTGCTCCGTCTATGGTTGGCCTTAGTTGTAAAAACAGAAGTCCACAAGGTGGCAAGCATCCCATTGGACTCAACCCCCCCCCCCCAGTCATCTGACACACTTTACAGAATGGCTGAATTCCTAGAGGTCAGATACTTTCAACTTTTCTCTCTTGTCTTTCAGAAATGGCGTCTGCTGACCTGTGGAATGAACTGGAATGTTCCATCTGTCTGGACATTTATACAGATCCTGTAACCCTGAAATGTGGACACAACTTCTGCCAGGATTGTATTGGTCGTATGTTGGATACACAAGAGGGGTCTGGATGGTATTCCTGTCCTGAATGCAGAGATGAATTCCAGGAGCGGCCTGCACTGCGGAGGAACATAACACTACGTAATATAGTGGAGAATTTCATGTCTTCTCAGCGAAATCAGGAGTCAACTGGGGTCTTCTGTACTTACTGTATTCACACTCCTGTACCGGCTGTGAAATCCTGTCTGATGTGTGAAGCTTCTCTGTGTGACAACCACCTGAGAGTCCACAGCAAGTCACCAGAACACGTCCTATGTGACCTCACCACTTACCTGGAGACCAGGAAATGCTCCATCCATAAGGAACTACTGAAGTATTACTGCACCTTGGACTCCACCTGTATCTGTGTGTCTTGCAGTATGGTCGGAGAACATCGGGGACATCAGGTGGTGAGTCTAGAGGAGGCCTATGAGAAGAAAAAGAAAAAACTGAGGAATGTTCTGCAGAAACTGATGACAGAGAGAGAGGAGACAGAGAAGAGAATCCAGAGTTTGCAGGAACGCAAGGGGAAAATCCAAGGAAAAGCAGATGATGAAACCGAGAGAGTCACTGCCCTGTTCAGAGACCTCAGAAGACGTCTGGAAGACCTGGAGAAGAGAGTCCTGAGTGAGATCTCCAGGCAGGCAGAGCGGACCTCTCGATCGCTGTCTGATATGATCCAGGATCTGGAAATAAAGAAGGAGGAGCTGTCCAGGAAGATGGGGGACATTGAGAAGCTGTGTAAAATGACGGATGCACTGACTGTCCTACAGGAATCGGACTTGTGTGATACTGAGGATGGAGATGATGAGGACAGAGAGAGACATGAGAACCTCCTCCATGATGGAGGGGATGTGGATGTGGGGGGGATCTCACACATATTACACACGGGTTTATCTGATATCATGTCTGGGGTCAATGTACATAAATGTACAGGCACGCATGTCTCTCCACATTCGACTTCATGGGACAAAGTTAACATCAATGATGAACCATCTAGGAGACAGCCCCAACCCACTCCCACCACACAATGGTCATACCACCAAGCTAGAGGACAAAATATTGGGGCTAAACAGAAAACATGGGTGGTGTCGGGGGTTACAGACATATTACTGGATGTGAGGACAGCCGGTCATCATCTGCTTGTATCATACGACAAGAAAACTGTGTCCAAGTCACTACATTCAACTTACCCAGAAACTCCAGAGAAATTTCGTTGTTCTCAGGTGTTAAGCATTCAGAGCTTCTCCTCGGGGAGACATTACTGGGAAGTGGATGTCGGAAGGTCACAGATCTGGAGAGTTGGGATGTGTTACCCCAGTATAGACAGGATAGGATATCATTCAGGGTTGGGATATAATGAGAAGTCCTGGTGTTTGGTGAGGAGGAGGTATAATCAGTACTCGGTGCTGCATGACAATAATCAGATCCCATTACCCGGCGGTGTCTTCAGTAACAGATTCAGGATATATCTGGATTATGAGGCCGGGCGGATCTCCTTCTATGATCTGTGTGACCCGATCCGACACCTCCACACCATCACCACCACCTTCACTGAGCCCCTCCATGCCGGGTTACGTGTAGGGAGTGGTTCCTGTATAAAGATATGTGGGGAGGAATACGATGTGAGAAAACCGCCCAGAGACTGGTGACCTCACAGGACGGAGAATCCGGTGAAATACCCAGCCGATAGGAGGAAGTAGTGGACAAGAACCACCATTCCTGATGACAGCTCTGGGGCCATCATCTTCATCCTAAACTTCACCGCCTAGTGTGTCACTGAGCAGGAACAAGCATACAGGAGGTCAGATTATTTCAGCTTCACTGGTTGCATGCTTGTTCCGGGTCAGTGAAACATGAGTTAGTTTAGTGAGGATTGGGGTTAGCCCCGGAGCCTGCACCTTTAATAATGTATCTATAGCCAATGTGTGTTTTCAATTTTAGATGAATTGGAGATGTATTAGAACCTTTTTACTGCTATCAGGGACTCAGCCAGAGAAATTTCCATTTACTTCCTGTCCTGACAACAATTTACCAGACAGGAAGTGAGGGGAAATCTGACAGCAAAACAGACCGATAGACCGGATACAAAAAAGATTTTCTTTATTAGAATAGGGGAAGGCTAGAACCCCGTCTAGGGCAGGAATTGAGGGGACATCTCTGTAATGGACCTGCAGGTTGTAGTAAAATCTTGGCAGGGATTCTAATACCCCCCCTTGCGCACCCTCTCTCCCCCACGCACCCTCTCCATCCAATACTAGAAACATAGGTTTTATCTGAACACACATTTTAGTATCCACAATGATCCTTCCTAATGTCCTCATAGATGCCTTGTGTGACAAATCCATTTATCTGTGATTGCTCCTCCCCCTTACTCTGGCTGTAATAACTGTCACTATTAACACAGCCAGTGCTAGCCTTGTTCCTATTGGTTATGCTGTACAGGGGGCGGGGATTGATATCTGTCAATGTTCTTTTCTTTCCATAATAAACATGAAAATGATAAACAGATATCCGTGTTGAGCGATTATTCTCGCCGTGTTTTGTGTGCGTGGTATTGTGGACAGGTGGGGGGGAGGGGGGTATACAATATCAGGAAGGGGAAACATGGTAATATATTATTTCAGGTACTTATATAGTGCCGTCAATTTATGCAGCACTTTACATATATATTGTACATTCACATCAGTCCCCGCCCCCGAGGAGTGTACAATCTAAGGTCCTTAACTCACATTCATACATACACATACTAGGGACAATTTATAGACCGGAAGCAATTAACCTATCAGCATGTCTTTGGAGTGTGGGAGGAAACCCATGCAGGCACAGGGAGAACATGCAAACTCCAGGCAGGTGGTGCCGTGATCAGGATTTTAACCAATAACCCCATTACTGCCAGGCTAAAGTGCTAACCACTTTGCCACTGTGCTGCCCAATTGATCAATGATTGGATAGAATGATGTGACAGCTTGGACTATTAGAACCACCATTCACCCCTCCGGTCCCAGAACCTTGGAAGGAAATTCGTTTTTCTATGCTTTACTAAGGATCAAATGACCTTTCTAAGTGCTTATATGCTAATGTTGGGTTCTTTATATAATAACAGGTTCGCTTGCTAGAACGACTTTTTCAGAATCGTGTTATTAAAACAAATTGTTGCTCTCCGGATCCTTGGACTCTCTTGCCATGGAACATAGAGACAATTGATCTCCTTGTCCTACATCGAGGTATTTCGGAGTCTGGAGGTTGGTAAAGGTTTTAAGGTGTTCTAAGATAACAGAAATGAATGTCTTTGTAATTGTGCTGCTTTCGAAAATTCTTAAGTGAATGAGTTCATATGTAAAATGTTGGCGTTTGGGACGGTCATACATGGCAGCACTACGGGATTGGAGCTTAAAGTACAACTATAGGCAAAATTTTATATTTTGGGTAGAGTAAGGGAAGGTTATAACCCCGTCCAGGATTTTTTTTTTTTTTTTCCATCTGTGTCCCATTGAAGATATTTCCCTTCACTTCCTGTCCCATAGCCAAACAGGAAGTGAGAGGATGCCTGCAAATAAAGGGAATTCCCTGGGGACTCCCAGGTCCCCATTGGAAGATTTCCTCTGACTTTTTTGGGGACAACCCAAAATTTGGGTTTTTCTTTTACTTTCAATAACAATGCTAAGCAGACAAATATAGAGAGGGGGAATCTTCTCAACGGGGGATCAGACAGCAATAAAAATTAGTGGTGCACCGAAATGAAAATTCTGGTGCCGAAAATTGAAAATGCACTTTGTCGAAAACTGAAACCGAAATGCACAATTTTTACAAATGAATATATATTTTTTTTTGTAAAAAAAATACACTTTGATAAAAAAAAACAATATATACCCCAATTTTTTTGACAAATTATGAAAGAGGATGTTACGGCGAGTAAATAGTTACCCAACATGTCACGCTTTAAAATTGTGCATGCTCGTGGAATGACGTGAAACTGCGGTACTTAAAAACCTCCAAGGGTGATGCTTTAAAAATTTCTGCAGGTTAGCAGTGTAAAGTTACAGAGGAGGTCTCACCGGTTTGCATTCACAAATATCTTTGAAAAAATTGGTTGTCTCCTTCCAATATGTTCACGACACTTCCACCCTTTGATACCAGACTAGATCCTTTAGATAACCGTCCTTCGGCCAGCTTTCAGCCATCAGGCCTCCAGGCCCTTTTATAGAAGTAGAGTGGACTGGGCTTTGAAAGCGTAACTAATAGAATGCAGACTAGATCCTTAGACGACAGTCCTTCGGCCAGCTTTCAGCCATCAGGCCTCCAGGCCCTTTTGTAGAAGTAGAGTGAACTGGGCTTTGAAAGCATAACTTTAATAGAATGTTCTTCTTTCTGGACAGACCAAGCTAAGTCCTTTCACAAAGAATTAAGTAGACTAAGCTCTTCAGGACACAATGGGGTTTATTTACTAAAGCTGGAGAGTCCAAAATCAGACTCCCTTCTGCATAGAAACCAATCAGCTTCTAACCTCAGCTTGTTCAATGAAGCTTTGGCAATGAAACCTGGAAGCTGATTGGTTTCTATGCAGAAGGGAGTCTGATTTTGGACTCTCCAGCTTTAGTAAATAAACCCCAATGTCTCCTTCATATTCGCTGACTCTAACACACAAGGTATGGCCTCAGCTTACAATCTCTAGGGTCTTTCTCACCTGTTTGCATTCACAAATATCTTTGGAAGAATTGGTTGTCTCCTTCCAATATGTTCACGACACTTCCACCCTTTGATACCAGACTAGATCCTTAGATAACCGTCCTTCGGCCAGCTTTCAGCCATCAGGCCTCCAGGCCCTTTGTAGACGTAGAGTGGACTGGGCTCTGAAAGCGTAACTTTAATAGAATGTTCTTCTTTCTGGGCAGACCAAGCGAAGTCCTTTCACAAAGAATTAAGTAGACTAAGCTCTTCAGGACACAATGTCTCCTTCGTATCCGCTGACTCTAACACACGAGGGATGGCCTCAGCTTACCATCTCTAGGATCTCCCTCACCTGTTTGCATTCACAAATATCTTTGAATGAATTGGTTGTCTCCTTCCAATATGCTGACGACACTTTCACCCTTTGATACCAGACTAGATCCTTAGACGACAGTCCTTCGGCCAGCTTTCCGCCATCAGGCCTTTGTAGAAGTAAAGAGTGGACTGGGCTTTGAAACCGTAACTTTAATAGAATGTTCTTCCTCCGGACAGACCAAGTGTCACGAGTTCACCCACACGCCACGCCCACAGCAACTAGCTAACGGAGGCGCGCATGTGCGGCCGACTTGGGGTAAGAGGGAATAAGGGGAACTTAATCTGAATATATATATAAGACCGGCCGTGATATACTTTCACAGCCCGCACTACCTCTTGGCCACCACCGGAGGGAGACTCCAATCCAGATGGCTGACTACACACTGGCAGATACAAATCTTGCATACAATCTGATGCACTAAATAGGGTTGAGGAGCAGTCTAGCAATGGACACACCCTTCTAGGATCCCTCCAGCTATCCTACAAGCCAGAACCCCGGAGTTAATCACTCTTCCACTGTCCACACACCCCCACACTAGACACACTACAAACGGTAGCTTGCCACCACCCAACAGTTTATCCGCAGAACGGTCTGCTGCAACACCCCACACACACAGATCTCCATCTGGCAGATCTGTTACCTTTACAATCTGCATGCAATCTGTCAACACACAGTGCAATTGCATACAGATTGACAATAAACTTGACTGAGCATATATAGACACTGCAATACCTCCGGAGATATGAGCCCGAGCTTAGTACCCAGAAGTCACTTAATTTTATGATTTAATATCCCGAAAGTGGGCGGTGCATAAAATAGACACACAATTGGCTATTGGCTATAAAATAAAAGGGAATAAAACAGAAATAAAACTTTTTACCAAGAGTTATTCTGCGACTGGAGCAAGTCAGAGAGAGTACGTGATTTGCCAGACAAATAGAACCGGCTCTGTATGAATCAACCCGTCCATATCTCAGGGTCCTCAATTTATTGAATGATGGATGTGGGCTGGACATTAGTCCTTGGCCAATCAACCCTGTAGGGTGTTCCTGTACCAGCCCACAGGACTTTCTGGGTTCCGAAGTGCCCAAAGTCAGTTGGACCAAGAACGGTTTGAATCACCAAGTTGGATAGAATTTCCGACACCAGCGCATCAGTCCGATCGTGACAGTACCAATCGCTGTTCATCTGTCGCAATCAGGCGCCAAATAACCGTTTTCTGCGTTTCTCTGGGATTCTACAGCGGCTACAAATACAGTTTTACATGCAGATGTAGTCTACAGTGTGTCCAATCAGAAAAAAGGATTTTCATCTCTCTGCAACTAATATTTTAGCTTTTATGAGAGATGAAATATATGCATTTGATCTGTGGGTATGTCATAGCTGGCAGACAGATCGGAGCCCTCTCCTGGTCTCCTGCTGCTTCCCGAAGCCAGAATGGCTGGAGCCCTTCTTTTTAGATTTCTAGAAGGTGGCAAACTGTGACTACATAGGTGACAACATTTTATTGACATCTAGATGTCACCTCCAGCCTCGAAGCTGCTCTGTCCTTTCAGATGCTAATTGGTGAACATATGTCTCTGACTGAACTCTTAACTTATCTTTAATAACATGGAACTAAGCTAGATTTACAATGACATATTTCTACCGATCACATCTCAGCTACTCAAATCTTACATGTACGTTACATCTCCCCCCTTCTAGATGACGCATAGCTGAGCCTAAACAGATCGGCTAACGCATCTGCCTGGAAGGTTCCCTAGGTTGGGGGGGGAAAGTTCTCCAAACTAAAGCTTGGCACCTCTGACATTTCAGCCTGTCCCCCTGCAGATTGGAGAGGGCTACTGTACAGCTCTCGGAATGATCCTAAATGGTCTGGATCACAACTGGCCAGCAGATCGCCCTGCGGATCCACTTCATCCACTGGCTACCGACTACTGGAAGGGTGCAGGAAAACCTGTCATTTGTGTGCTGTCATCTTTTTCAGCCACTGGCCATGGTCATCTGGTGGTTCTCTATTAGGTGCAACACCCAGATGCTTGAGCCTGGCATAAGGTCGTTCCTGGGTGATCTGGACATGGTTCCATGGCTTGGATACCAGGACCTCCACCCTCTGACCTGTCTACCACACTTCTGCTCTTTCTCCTTGAGCCAGAGACTGATCAGTACAACCACTGAGTTCCTCTGGGCTGAAATCAAACCTATCAGCCTGCACGAATGCAGGGTTGTCAGATACCGCCTCTGAGAGATGATTCAGAGGGGGTCAGTGTTCCCCCATCATCCTGTGATCCTTCCTTTGCTGTGCACAGCAATGAATCCTCAATCATGATACTCATAGCTCTGGGGACAAAGGATAGATCCACAGAAGACTTTATTCCACCAAGGGTCATCCTCTGACCCGTGCCACACCCTTCTACTCTGTCCTTCTCAGCAGAACATCTGTCAGCACAACACCTGAGCTCCTCTGGGCCAACATCAAACCTATCAGCCTGGACGTACTCAGTGATGTCAGCTGCTGAGGTGGAAGACACAGATTGGGCTGAATTTGCCCCAACATCCTGTAGACTTTCCTCTGAAACACAGAAATGAGTCTGCACTGGCAGCACCCACGCCTGTGGTGACAGAGGAGAAGGTTACAGGAGGAAGGATTCCACTAGGGGTTGTCCTCTGACCCACGTCACACACTTCTACTCCGTCCTCAGCAGAGCGTCCGTCGGCACACCTGGGTTCCTCTGGGCTGGCATCAAATGTAACAGCCTCTGGAAACTCAGTGCCGTCAGCCACAGGTACTGAGGGAGTAGAGTCAGATTTAAACCCTCACCCTGTGGTCCCTCCTCTGTGCTCCACAGTCCAGGATCCAAAATGGCATGACCGGTATCTGTGGGAACAGGGGAGCAGACAACAGAAAACATCCCACAAGGGGATAGAGGCACACAATACTGGTCTTTACCAAGACTTACTGAAGCACAATGTGCCTTTTTCCCGGGAACTTCAGAAGAACATTCTGTTTCTTCACATATGGGTACAAAACCAAATTCTTTTTGCCCATGCAACCTCATCCTGTCATTCACCGCTGGCGGTCCTTCAGCCAGACCCCTGAGATCCTTTTGGGCTGCCATTAATTTTTACAGCCTCAGGGGACTCAGAGCTATCTGCCACAGGTGCTAGGTGGACAACAGTCTGAGGAGACCTTAGGCCCTCTGGGCCAGGTTCACAAGGGTCCAACCCAGCTAGATTACGCCCTTTCACAGACAGTTCCTCTGTAGCAGTGGGCAATGACTGGTCCGGGGCCAACTGGTGGGCACCCCGAGTTACTACTGCAGCGGAGGGAAGGTCTGCCTTGCACATGTCATTACATTTGGCATCCCATAACACATTGTCAGTTGCAGAGTCCTCTGTGACTTTAAGCTCTTCTCCAGGCCTTGACTCCAGACAGCCACTAGAGCCAGGCCCTGGTACACAGTCCTTCACCCCCTGACCCTCCCCAGAATCCCCAGTGTTCATGGAGTCTTCAAACAGTATTTTACATGAGTCCAGGGCCTCAGGTGGCGATGTAGGTTCTAGGGGGGCTGGATATGGCTTATAATGGGCTATCAACCTCCCCAGGTCAGTACCCAATAATAAACTAGTGGGAATGGCATCTGTTACACCCACTTCTCTCATTCCTCTCCCAGCTCCCCAGTCTAGATACACACAGGCCGTGGGGACCACTGGGTTGATGCCCCCAACCCCCCTTACTGTCATGGTCTTACCAGGAATAAGATCCTCAGGGCTCACCAGTTCTGGGTGCACTAAAGTCACCTCCGCTCTGCTGTCCCTTAGGCTGGTAGTAACTTTGCCACCCACAGTGACAGGCTGCAGATTATCAGAGAGCCCTCCGACATTCCTGGAAGCACACAAAACAGACTCTGGGCTGGTTGTCTTGGTAGGTAGTGGGGCAGCCTTCTTGTTCTCAGGGCAGGATACACTAAGATGACCTATCTGGTGGCACAAAAAACATCTGTGGGTATCTGCAGTTGTTGGGGTGGCTCCTGAAGGTCTGGGTGCCTTGTTCCTCTGGCTGTTTAGTGCACCTGTTGTTAATTTCATGGACACCAAAGCAGTTGAAACTGATGAACAACCCCCTCTGCTACTTACCTGACCAGATCCGTATCTGAGGAGTGTCATGGACTCGATGCGACTCGGATTACAAAGTCTTCCTTTTATTTTTTGGAGGACAGAAAAATAAACCCTCATTAGTGTTGGTGTCAGGATAACATTGGTGTCAGGAATCCCTCTGTCACCAATGGAGGGAAATGACATGATTCAGGCACTGGAAGGTTAGTCTCCCCGGTCTCTCTCTCAGGATGTTTCTCCGCCATGTTTAATGACCCCGCCCAATAATCTATGGTTGGTGTCAGAGATCCGCTCCCTGACTCTCGATAATGTGACCCCAAACCTGGGACCAGGGGGCGCTATATTCTTCATCCAGGTGGAGGGAAGTCTTCCTCTGGACATTGTGGTGATGTCTGTATTACTGTACGGGTGGTCGCAGCGCAGGGGGAGGGGCATGCACTGTGATGTCATTCATTATCGTACCGCCATGCACAGAAGTAAAGGAGGGTTCCGGCTTCTCCTTCTAACCAACTCCGATCTGAGAACCTTCTATCCAGTCATCTGTCCTTATATCCTCACCGGGATAAGCCCCACCCCCTCCTCCTCCCCTCTCCCATCTAACCAATTGCTGTATTACACAAACCCGGCCCTATCATCCCCTTTCCGCAGTCATGTGACCATCCAGCCCCAACTCTCCTCCTCTGATCACTTCCTGGTTTGGGTCCTTCTTCAGGTGTCCGTGTCAGTGCCTGATGGGCTGCAGTGAGGTCCTCACAGGGGATTAATGATTTTTTTTTGGGGGGGGGTGTGTCACAGTGCCAATCACCTGTAAACATTGGCGGTGTGGAACCAGGATGTAGCGGACTTTGTACACTGGGATTTGTAGTGCCCACAGAGCCATGTACATACACTGCTCACCGCAAACAAAGGGAGGTGAGGGGGGAAAGGAGAGGTCCCGGAGCTCAAGGAGGCAGCAAAACAGTAAGGAAAGGCTTCGTGAACAATAGGTTCCAGTAGTGGATGTGTACGGACCATTTCTGGAGGCTCGGGATATCATTGGTGTCACTGAGGGATTACATATTAACCTCTTGGCGCCGGTCGCAAGCAAATGTGCGGCCTTCCGGCGTTTGGGCCTTGAGGCCGAGCGGCCGCACATTTGCGATCGGGATCTTTCCCGATCATGTGACAGCATGTTACGGTGGTCACATGACCCTAAACCCGCCCCGGCATCTGAAACCCTTAAAGGGCCCGGAGACGTTGTCGCCAAGGGGTTAATATCCAATATTTTGGTGTTTTTAATGAATTTACTAATTTTATTAACCGCTTCCCGTCCGCTCTATAGTAGAAATACGGCTACAGGGCGGTACGGGTGCGCAAAATTTTGTGTGTGTGTATATATGTGATTTTGCAGTTCTGGGGAGGAGGCGCACACGCGCAACTACCTGCGCCGCCATTCGCGGTCTCGGCTGTCAATCCCCAGGTCCCGGGTGGTGATTACTCGCCGACACCCAGCGATCTCCGAGTATTACTGACGGGAGAAAACTGTATGTAAACACAGATCTCTCCCGTCAGCTCCTGCACACTGCTTTGTATGGCTCTGCATAGCAGCATGCTCACAGTGAAACACACACAGCACACAGTTAACCCATTGATGGCCCCTCATGTTAACCCCTTCTTGCCCAGTGCCATTAGTACAGTGTCAGTGCTTTTTTATTAGCACTGATCACTGTATTGGTGTCACTGGGGATGTCAGTGACACCAAGTCAGTCCCCCCCCCCCCCCCAGTGTCAGAATACCCGCCGCAGTCCCGTTATAAGTCATTGATCGCCGCCATTACTAGTAAGAAAAAAAATCCCAGTATATATACTGCCATCTATAACTGTAACTTTCACGTAAACCAATTAATTTCCACGCATTGGGATTTTTTTTTTTTTTTAGCAAAATACATTTTGGCTGAAATTCATGACGTAATTTTATTTTTTAAATTACATGTTTTATAGCAAGAAGTAAAAATATATGGTTTTTTTCTCAAAATTGTTAGCGCAAAAAATAAAAAAACGAACAGGCGATCAAATACCACGGAAATAAAGCTCAATTTGTGGGGAAAAAAGGACGTCAATTTAATTTGGTGCAGCATCGCATGACCGCGCAATAGTCAGTTGAAGTACTGCATCGCCATAACACATAAAATGGCTTGGTCAGGAAGGGGGGGATCTTCTGGAGGGGTTAATAGTGTGTGTGTGTGTGTGTGTGTGTGTGTGGGGGGGGGGGGGGGGTGGTTTTCTATTCATCCCTCCCATGTATGAATGTGACGTCGCCCGGATCTTCCTGCATGACACATTCTGATAACATTCTCTCTGATCTACTATACATGGAGATCAGATACTTTGCCCTACACAAAAATGGCCGCCCCCAGCCGAAGTCTTGCCTTAGAGCAGTGTGACCTCTAGTGTCTGCTGGAGGAATACCTGTGTGTCGTATGCAGTTTATGATGAGATTTGATCCTACGCAAAATGGCCGCCAGCCGGAGCCTCAGCTAAACTTGCTTGGTCCTCTAGTGTTTGGGGAGGTGTAACAGGAAGAGGCGTTGTGTGGACAGGTGAGAAGGGGAACACGTGGAGGAAATGATCAATAATACAGATTATAGGGGATCAATAATCAATGACGTGAGAGGGGAGACATGGCAGGGTGGGGGAGGGGAGGACAGAGATTTATATCTCATTACAGAGAAGTCCCAGCAGGTTCTGATCTCATCTCATCATATAGAGCCGACATATACCATAGTGCTGTACACTGAGCCAGTCACATGTCCCTGTACCAGAGGAGCTTACGCTCTAATGTCCCCTCCCCCGCAGTACCATCGGTCTCTGTGCTAGAGGAGCTGTCGCTGTAATGCCCCTCCCCCGCAGTCCCCATCGGTCTTTGCGCCAGAGGAGGTTGCGCTCTAATGCCCCCTCCCCCGCAGTCCCATCGGTCTCTGCGCCAGAGGAGCTTGCGCTGTAATGCCCCCTCCCCCGCAGTCCCATCGGTCTCTGCGCCAGAGGAGCTTGCGCTCTAATGCCCCCTCCCCCGCAGTCCCATCGGTCTCTGCGCCAGAGGAGGTTGCGCTCTAATGCCCCCTCCCCCGCAGTCCCATCGGTCTCTG
Organism: Staurois parvus; assembly: GCF_062004578.1. Lineage (NCBI taxonomy): Eukaryota > Metazoa > Chordata > Amphibia > Anura > Ranidae > Staurois > Staurois parvus. The sequence continues at coordinate 35,667 of NW_028318061.1, forward strand.
CGCCAGAGGAGGTTGCGCTCTAATGCCCCCTCCCCCGCAGTCCCATCGGTCTCTGCGCCAGAGGAGCTTGCGCTGTAATGCCCCCCTCCCCCGCAGTCCATCGGTCTCTGCGCCAGAGGAGGTTGCGCTCTAATGCCCCCTCCCCCGCAGTCCCATCGGTCTCTGCGCCAGAGGAGCTTGCGCTGTAATGCCCCCTCCCCCGCAGTCCCATCGGTCTCTGCGCCAGAGGAGCTTGCGCTCTAATGCCCCCTCCCCCGCAGTCCCATCGGTCTCTGCGCCAGAGGAGCTTACGCTCTAATGTCCCGAGAACTCTGAGCCGGTCTCATCACACAGTTTTTTTAACACCTTTCTTTTACTGAACTTTTCCTATCACCCAGGGGAGCAGAAGTCCTCCAATGTGCAATCTGTGGGGGGGGGGGGGACTATTGATGCTGATGGCGTACAGATAGCACTTCCTCTCCTCTGCAGTGGCCAGGGAAGGTGACAGCAGAACCCGTGAAGCATGGCGGGGGGGGGGGGTAAAAGGAGGGTTGTCGGTTCTCACCGGAGGGTCAGTGACTTTTATTGCAGTTTGGCACCTCAGACAAGGCCTGCGCCTAATCTATGAAAATACTTGTTCCAGATTCACCAGATTCAGGTCCTTTTTAGATTGTTAAGCCGGCTATAGTTGGGGTGAAATTTGGCTGATCCAACCGGAATCGGATTTCGGTCCAGCTAGAGCACGGGTGCCAAACTGGCGGCCCTCCAGCTGTTGCCAAACTACAAGTCCCATGAGGCCTTGCAAGATTGACAGTTACAAGCATGACTCCCCAAGGTAGAGGCTTGATGGGACTTGTAGTTTCAGCTGGAAGGCCACCATTTTGACACCCCCGCTCTATGGGCAGCCTGGCTGTATTGAAGTCGTCCTATCGATACAACCAGCCTGTTGGGCTATAGCTGCCAGCAGCGATCATTGTGTTCTGGTGGGGATGGTTCTCCTCTGGCAGAACATAAGAGCACTGTGGGAAGGATTCCCCCCATTTACTCTGACTGTGTTGATGGGGGAACCAAACCATTATCATTCCTTCCACCCATGATCAAAGGAAAAGAACATCCCATAATGTATGCTCTGCCGTAGGCTGCAACGGACTACAAAAGAATGACTTGCTTAAGCCAGACGATCGTCTGAATCCTAGCGACCACGAACGCGGCACGTGGCACTTGCTGTGGGCGGAGCCTGATGGAGAGAAACGGAGAGACTTGCTCCCCATCAGGTCTGCTTTGCATGTGGTTGACGGTCGCTATTCAATGGAATGGTCATGGGATCTGTCCGCCGCCATTGGCATCTGACTGACAGGCACGTGACTTGTGTGCAGGCTCCACCGGGTTCTGTGCCGCACCCTGAGGGAGTACTAAAGGGTGTCAGTGACACCCCCACAGTCATGACACCCCCACAGTCATGACACCCCCACAGTCATGACACCCCCACAGTCATGACACCCCCACAGTCATGACACCCCCACAGTCATGACACCCCCCACAGTCATGACACCCCCCACAGTCATGACACCCCCCACAGTCAGTGACACTCCCCACAGTCAGTGACACTCCCCACAGTCAGTGACACTCCCCACAGTCAGTGACACTCCCCACAGTCAGTGACACTCCCCACAGTCAGTGACACTCCCACAGTCGTGACACTCCCACAGTCGTGACACTCCCACAGTCGTGACACCCCCAGAGTGAGTGTATAGGGGGAGGAGTGGTAATGCCAATTGGAAGAACTAGACCTCCCCCGTATCAAACAGTGTCTCGTGACCTTGGAAGTCTCCATTTTATAGAGTATGTGATGAGAGTGGAGAGGGGACGAGGTGGTATCAGAAAGTTTTGAAACACGCCAACAGGTGGCAGCACAAGGCCGCACAGTCACAGGGAGCATTGACCTTTGTAAGTCAGTGAGCCAAAAGACATTATCCTGCGTACATCGGGAGCTGTGCAACTGGTGCCATTCTGACCACGTGTGTTACCACGTCTGCTGTTCCACCACGGACAGCAAGTTAGAACAGCGAGAAACCGGGCAAGTCGCTGGATGTCCGCAATGTTGTCAGAACGGCGACCTTTGAGTTGGATCTTCATCTTCGGGAAGAGGGCATTTTCAGGGGTTGAGCTAGTTGACGGTTGTCTTGATCTCATGTCATCGTCCAGCGATGTTCTTCAGCCAACAGGTGGCAGCACAAGGCCACGCGCAGACACAGGGAGCACCGACCTTTGTAAGTCAATGAGCCAAAAGACAAATCGCTGGATGTCCACTGTGTTGTCAAAATGGTGACCTCTGAGCTGGATCTTCATCTTCGGGAAGAGGGCAGGGGTTGAGCTCTTTGAAGGTCTTCTTGATCTGGCGTCATCTTCCAGCGATGTTCTTCCGCCAACATGTTGGCAGTGCGAGGCCGCGCGCAGTCACAGGGAGCACCGACATTCATAAGTTAGTAAACCAAAAGACAAATCGCTGGATGTCCACAATGTCGTCAAAACGGCGACCTTTGAGCTGGATCTTCATCTTCGGGAAGAGGGCATTTTCAGGGTTGAGCTAGTTGATGGTTGTCTTGATCTCATGGTCATCGTCCAGCGATGTTCTTCAGCCAACAGGTGGCAGCACAAGGCCACGCGCAGACACAGGGAGCACCGACCTTTGTAAGTCAATGAGCCAAAAGACAAATCGCTGGAATGTCCACTGTGTTGTCAAAATGGTGACCTCTGAGCTGGATCTTCATCTTCGGGAAGAGGGCAGGGGTTGAGCTCTTTGAAGGTCTTCTTGATCTGGCGTCATCTTCCAGCGATGTTCTTCCGCCAACATGTTGGCAGTGCAAGGCCGCGCGCAGTCACAGGGAGCACCGACATTCATAAGTTAGTAAACCAAAAGACAAATCGCTGGATGTCCACAATGTCGTCAAAACGGCAACCTTTGAGCTGGATCTTCATCTTCGGGAAGAGGGCATTTTCAGGGGTTGAGCTAGTTGATGGTTGTCTTGATCTCATGTCATCGTCCAGCGATGTTCTTCAGCCAACAGGTGGCAGCACAAGGCCACGCGCAGACACAGGGCGCACCGACCTTTGTAAGCCAGTGAGCCAAAAGACAAATCGCTGGATGTCCACAATGTCGTCAAAACTGCAACCTTTGAGCTGGATCTTCATCTTCGGGAAGAGGGCATTTTCAGGGGTTGAGCTCTTTGAAGGTCTTCTTGATCTGGCGTCATCTTCCAGCGATGTTCTTCCGCCAACATGTTGGCAGCACAAGGCCGCGCGCAGTCACAGGGAGCACCGACATTCATAAGTTAGTAAACCAAAAGACAAATCGCTGGATGTCCACAATGTCATCAAAACGGCGACCTTTGAGCAGGATCTTCATCTTCGGGAAGAGGTCATTTTCAGGGGTTGAGCTCGTTGAAGGTCTTCTTGATCTCACGTCATCTTCCAGTGATGCTCTTCAGCCAACAGGTGGCAACACAAGGCTGCTCAGTCACAGGGAGCACCGGCCTTCGGAAGTCAGTGAGCCAAAAGACATCGTCCTGCATACATCGGGAGCTGTGCGACTGGTGCTATTCTGACCACGTTTTTACCACGTCTGCTGTTTCATCAAAGACGGCAAGTTGGAACCAAAAGCAACCGTGAAATTCTGCGTGAAACCGGGCGAATCTGCCACAGATGCTTGACATCTCATGATTCGGCAAGTTTACGGCTGCAGTCAGTCGTTCGTGGTGTTTTGAGTGGCACACAAACTTCAAGAGTGGAAGAGCATCGCTGGAAGATGACGTGAGATCAGGAAGACCTTCAACGAGCTCAACCCCCCAAAAATGCCCTCTTCCTGAAGATGAAGATCCAGTTCAAAGGTCGCCGTTTTGACATTATTATTATACAGGATTTATGGCGCCAACGTTTGCTCAGCGCTTTACAATATAACAGGAGACAAGACAGCAACAATACAGTTCAATACAAGAGGAATGGGAGGGCCCTGATCCTGGGAGCTTACAATCTAAGGCAGCATTGCGGACATCCAGCGATTTGCCTGGTTTCACGCTGTTCTAACTTGCTGCCCGTGATGAAATAGACGCGGTAACACACGTGGTCAGAATAGCACCAGTTGCGCAGCTACCGATGTACACAGGACGATGTCTTTTGGCACACTGACTTACGAAGGTTGGTGCTCCCTGTGACTGTGCGTGATGCCATCTGTTAGCGTGTTAAAAAACTGGTCTCAAAACTTTTTGATGCCACCTCGTAAAAGCGATTTAAGCTAAGAAAAATTTGCATATTAGGTTGGGGAGGGGGGTAAAGACATGGAAAGGGTGGGAAGAAACCAGAGAGAAAAGGGCGAAGGAATGAATAAATGAATAGCGGGAAGGAGGGTAAAGGGTGGTGGTGGGGGGGGGGGGGTAATTTTGGAAA
>NW_028318062.1:0-57500 GCF_062004578.1 Staurois parvus
TTATGTGATTCGGGTGTTCCAATCCCCTCCCAATCAGGTGATTCAGGTGTTCCAATCCCCTCCCAATCATGTGATTCAGGTGTTCCAATCCCCTCCCAATCAGGTGATTCAGGTGTTCCAATCCCCTCCCAATCAGGTGATTCAGGTGTTCCAATCCCCTCCCAATCATGTGATTCAGGTGTTCCAATCCCCTCCATATCATGTGACTCAGGTGTTCCAATCCCCTCCCAATCATGTGATTCAGGCGTTCCAATCCCCTCCCAATCATGTGATTCAGGTGTTCCAATCCCCTCCATGGACACAGGTGTATACAATCAAGCCCCTAGGCATGCAGACGGCGTCTACAAACATTGGTGAAAGAATGGGTCGCTCTCAGGAGCTCAGTGACTCCAAGCGTGGTCCTGTGATAGGTGGCCACCTGTGCAATAAGTCCATCCGTGACATTTCCTGGCTACTAAATATTCCACGCTCAACTGTTAGTGGGATTATAACAAAGTGGAAGCAACTGGGAACAACAGCCACTCAGCCACCCAGTGGTAGGCCACGTCACATGACAGGGCGGGGTCAGCGCATGCTGAAGCACACAGTGCGTAGAAGTCACCAACTGTCTGCAGAGTCAATAGCTAAAGACCTCCAAACTTGGTGTGGCCTTCAGATGAGCCCAACAACAGTGTGTAGAGAGCTTCATGGAATGGGTTTCCATGGCCGAGCAGCTGCATCCAAGCCTTACATCACCAAGTGCAATGCAAAGCGTCGGATGCCGTGGTGTAAAGCACGCTGCCACTGGACTCTAGAGCAGTGGAGACGTGTTCTCTGGAGTGACCAATCACGCTTCTCTGTCTGGCCATCCGATGGACGTGTCTGGGTTTGGTGGTGGCCAGGAGAACGGTACTTGCCTGACTGCATTGTGCCAAGTGTAAAGTTTGGTGGAGGGGGGATTATGGTGTGGGGGTGGTTTTCAGGGTTTTGACTTGGCCCCCTAGTTCCAGTGAAGGGAACTCTTAAGGCGACATTTTGGATAATTTCATGCTCCCAACTTTGTGGGAGGAGTTTGGGGATGGCCCCTTCCTGTTCCAACATGACTGCCCACCAGTGCACAAAGCAAGGTCCATAAAGACATGGAGGAGCCAGTTTGGGGTGGAGGAACTTGACTGGCCTGCACAGAGTCCTGACCTCAATCCCATAGAACACCTTTGGGATGAATTAGAGTGGAGACTGTGAGCCAGGCCTCCTCCCCCGACATCAGTGCCTGACCTGACAAATGTGCTTCTGGAAGAATGGTCCAACCTTCCCATAGACACCCTCCTAAACCTTGTGAACGGCCTTCCCAGAAGAGGTGAAGCTGTTATAGCTGCAAAGGGCGGGGCCAACTCAATATTGAACCCTACGGACTAAGACTGGGGGGCCATTAAAGGTCATGTGCGTGGAAAGGGTGGGGCCAACTCAATATTGAACCCTACGGACTAAGACTGGGGGGCCATTTAAGGTCATGTGCGTGGAAAGGGCGGGGTCAATTCAATATTGAACACTACGGACTAAGACTGGGGGGCCATTAAAGATCATGTGCGTGGAAAGGGCGGGGCCAACTCAATATTGAACCCTACGGACTAAGACTGGGAGGCCATTAAAGGTCACGTGCAGGGAAAGGCCAAAGACCAATACTGCGGGCAATACAGGTGTACCCCGGTTAACGTAGTTTTTGGTTTACGAATGAAAATCCATGGAAAATAACGCCTCGGTTTATGAATTTTTTTCACAATAGAAACGGATTAATTGGTTTTCAATGCATTTACAATTTTTTTTAATCATTTCCCTGTACAGTATTTATTCCTTTAAAATGCACTTTATAAAGAGTTTTGAATGAATAAAATACTTTTTTTTTTTACTTTTTTCTGACCTCCGGAACGGATTAATTGGTTTTCAATGCATTCCTATGGGAAACAGAGTATCAGAATTTTGCAATATCAAAAATCACACAGAATGCATTAAAGTCGGAAATTGAGGTACACCTGTATAGAATATATATTAAGAACACTCTACTTTTTTTGTTATATATAACCAATTTTGGACTATGTATCCCCTATAGGTATATATATTAGGTGACGCAGGAGGTGATGGGCGGAGCACACAGATCATTATTTATCAAATATATATATCTATATAGATATATATAGAGGAAACTGTCCCGCCTTTTAGCCATCTGTTTAAAGTTTGTCCTCTATAAAATGGCGGCCGGAGTCTGAGTGGGACACTCGGTCCTCTAGTGTCCGGGACATTTATCATTACTCACAATGAGTTTTGTCATTGGCAGGATGGCCGCCGCCTGCCTGAGCCCTGTGACAGGAAGGATCGTCCTCTAGTGTCTGGGGAGGAGTATAAGAGAGCGGAGGGGCTGCTGGGAGAGGAAACAGTGTGTGTGAAAACATGGAGAGGGGAGGTTGTGTGTCCTTCTGTGAGGGAGAAGGCTGGGAATATAATGTGTGGAGGATGGGAGAGGGATGTGACATGACTGGGGATAGGATTCTCATATCCAGTATGGAGGGGATGTTGTTCTGAGGGCCCATTATGTGGGATGGAGGGGATACAGAGCTGATGGAGGAGGAGGAGACCATGTTCTGGGGGCCTATTCTCCAGGATGGAGGGGATGCAGAGCTGATGGAGGAGGCCATGTTGTTGTTCTGAGGGCCCATTATCTGGGATGGAGGGGATGCAGAGCTGATGGAGGAGGCCATGTTGTTGTTCTGAGGGCCTATTCTCCAGGATGGAGGGGATGCAGAGCTGATGGAGGAGGCCATGTTGTTGTTCTGAGGGCCTATTCTCCAGGATGGAGGGGATGCAGAGCTGATAGAGGAGGAGGCCATGTTGTTGTTCTGAGGGCCCATTATCTGGGATGGAGGGGATGCAGAGCTGATGGAGGAGGAGGCCATGTTGTTGTTCTGAGGGCCTATTATCCAGGATGGAGGGCATACAGAGCTGATAGTCCCATTATCCAGGATGGAGGAGATGCCCACTTGAAGGAAGGAGAGATCAGGCTGGGGGTTCTATAGATCCCTACAGCGAATTATGCGCCCAATGGACGGTGCTGACCAATCAGATGCTGCCTAGGCTATGTTGTTGTCATGACGTCACTTCCACAGCCTCTGGTTGCGGTGTGACTGCTGGTGTCGTACATCCAGTGGAGCCCAGAGGAGGCGTTGGGGGTCTTTTAGACCCTGCATGTCTCTGTAACTCCTTCCTCTCCAGAGGACACAGACACATGGAGGGTGCATGCTCTCAGCACGTTTGTTTATAAACGGTACACCAATATGTGACTGGCGTCGGGCCAGCCGCTGAGAGGCCGCATATTGTGTACAGACGGCGCAAAGAGGCTAACTGACAACAGCGCGGCTGTACCACACCCACATGAAATTTCTTTTTTTTTTTTTTATTCCCTACGAATTGAGCTCTTTTGGTGGGATTTGTTCACCTCCCCTGCGGTTTTTTTTAAAAAAATTTTTGTGCTAATTAAAAAAAAAAAAGGAATAATTATTTTGATTTTTTTGCTATTATATCCAGTAAAAAAAATCAAATTTTTTCAAATTTAGGTCTTTGCTGAAAAAAAAAAAAACAATTTCAATACGTGAAAATTAGTGTTTACAAATGGCGGTATAGATACTGGATTTTTTTTTTCCCTCACTAGTAATGGCGGCAATCAGTGACTTTTATAGCGGGACTGCGGCGGACATTGTGACACGGGGGGGGGGGGGGGACTGACTTGGTGTCACTGACATCCCCAGTGACACCAATACAGTGATCAGTGCTAATAAAAAGCACTGACACTGTACTAATGGCACTGAGCAGGAAGGGGTTAACATGAAGGGTGATCAAAGGGTTAACTGTGTGCTGGGTGTGTTTTACTAGGGGGCGGGGTCTGTGTGCTTCACTGTACTCACACTGCTGTGGACAGCCATCCAGAGCGGTGTGCTGGAGCTGACAGATGATGGAGATCCTTGGCAATCTCCGGGTGCTGACAAGTAATCACTGGCAAGGACCTGGCGATTGACAGCCACAGCCTCGCCTTACGCCCCCCCCTACCCGGAAATGTAAAAATGTACGTGTGATTTTGCGCCCCCATGCCGCCCTGTTGCAGTATTTCTACTATAAGGCGGGCAGGAAATGGGTAATATTAGTGGTGTAATAACACAACCACTGCAGCTCCGGAAGGTTTTAGCCCCTTTATGACCAAGGCAGTTTTTTTTTGCTATTCAGCACTGCGCTACAGTAGTCATTGAGCCATCATGCAATGCTGTTCCCAAATAAAAAAAAAAAAAAAAATATATATATATATATATATTTATATATATATTTATATATATATTTATATATATATTTATATATATATTTATATATATATTTATATATATATTTTTTTTTTTTTTTTTTTTTTTTTTCACACAAATAGTGATCTCTTTTGCTGGGGTGTTGATTGCTGCTAGGTTTTATTTTTATTTTATTTATTTTTTTTGCTATAAAGAAGTGTTTTTTTTTTTTGTTTTTGTGTTTTTTTTGTTTTATAAAACATCCAATAAATTTATTTATTTTTTTTAATTCATAAATTTATTCTGTCTTTGGTACAAAAGAAAAATTCCAAACAGTGTATATTGATTGGTTTGTGTGCGTCCACAAATGATGGCGTATAGGAGGGGTCTCCAAACTGTGGCCCTTTTTATTGCCTTTATCAGACCTTTTTGGGGCACTTTTCCTCCCACCAATACATGACAGTATCCCTCCCCCCTGACGCCAGCGATGGGCGCTTTCCCTCCCCCCTGACGCCAGCGATTGGGGGGGGCGCGCTTTCCCTCCCCCTATACCAAAGAAGCATTGTTTGCGCCCACTGATACCAGGACAACTTCTACTCCCACTGGTTACTGTCCTTCAGCTGTTAGGGGGGACCGGACTGCAAACTGTTCCATGGTTAGTTTGGAGACCCCTGATAGTCTACTGGAATTTATATTTATACTGGTAATGGCGGTGGTCAGCGGCCTATAGCAGGGCTGTAATAATGCGGCGGGCAATCTGGCGCTGGGTGAGAACTAACTGACATCACCGGCGACATTAAAGTGAGTAAAGTCAGTAGATGGACAAAATGCCAACAGACTTTTTTTTTTTTATATACCGGAAAAGACCCAAGAGATCTCTGGTGTCATCAGTGAGCCCCCGTGCCTGTCAGCACACAATGTGATCTGAGCCACACACGTGCACATTTATTCTAGGATTTGTCGAGTCAGGATTGGGGGGTTCACAACCCAGACCTTTCAGGTGAGATGGTCCAAATTGATGAAGAAAGGTGCATTTATTACACGGCGGTGGAGATAATCTAGAATACAGAAGTTCCCCTCGTGTGAGACGGACCGAGGCGATCAATATATCTGACCTCTGAAGCTTTAATCTGATACATATATTCGCATGAAGTCCGGGCGCGGTCAGATAAAGTCCGGCTTATACTTCATACTTAACCACTTCCCGTCCGGCCCATGTATATAAACGGCTAGACAGTGGCAGTGCAGGAGCGGGTTGCCGTTCATAAACGGCGTCCGCCATTTTGGACTGTGCGCTCACCCTGGGACACAGCGGAACACCGATCGCTGTATGGAACCTCTGTGTGAGGTCCCGATCATGTGATCACTGATTGGCTAATCACTGATCACATGCAGAATAGTAAGCAAGATGTCACTTCATGACATCATTGCTTACTAAGTGTGAAATCTGTGAATGATCAGAGATCACATGGTACAGGGCCATTCACAACAGCCTTGTACCATGTGACAATCTGTGACCAATCACAGCTCACACAGTATTTCTCTGCAGGAAGGCAGGCAGAGAGAAGGAGAAATTATTGCTTTTACAACCATTATGGGTGTAAAAGCAATCTGTGTGTGTAAAAAAAAAAAAAAAAAAAAAAAAATTGGTGACGCTGTACTGCTAGGGTGAGTGTTAAAACGAAACAATAATATAAAAAATGTTCAAACATTTTTTGAAAGTTTTGGTTAAACTAATTTTGTGTGTTTTTTTTTTTTTTTTTTTTTTTTTTTTTTTTTTTTTTTTAGAAAAAAAAAAAATAGCTGAATACATTTTGGCCAAGATTTATGAAAAATTATTTATTTGCAAAATTTTATAAAACACTTTAAAAAAAAAAAAAAAAAAAAATTTTTTGGACTTTTTCATTTTTATATAGCAAAAAATAAAAATCCCAGCGGTGAATAAATACAACCAAAATAAAATTTTTTTTTTTTTTTTTTTTTTCTTCGGTCTCAAAAACATGCAAAAAAAAATACGGGTGCAGTGTTGCATGACCGCGCAATTGTCATTCAAAGTGTGATAGCGCTGAAAGCTGAAAATTGGCCTGGACAGGGAGGGGGTGAAAGTGTCTGGCTGGACTTGAAGGGGTTAATGTCACGGATCCCCCTACACCACACCCACAGCGACTAGCTAACTGAGACGTGTGGCCGTGACTTGGGGTAAGAGGGAATAAAGGGGACTTAACTTTTGAATATATAAAACCGTATATAAGATCAGCCGTGATATCCTTTCATAGCCCGCACTACCTCTTGGCCACCACCAGAGGGAGACTCCACTCCAATCCAGATGGCTGACCACACACACTGGCAGATACAAATCTTACATACAATCTGGTGCACTGATTAGGATTGAGGAGCAGCTTAGCAATCGCACTCTTCTAGGATTCCTACAGCTAGAACCCCGGTGTTATCACCCTTCCACTGACCACACACCCCCACACCACAAAAGGTAGCCTGCCACCACCCCAGCAGTTTATCCACAGAACAGTCTGCTGGGACACCACACACACACACCTCCATCTGGCAGATCTGTTACCTTTTTTTTTTTTTTTTTTTTTTTTATCTGCCCACACGCAGTGCAATTGCATACAGATTGGCAATGAGCTTGACCGAGCAGATAAAGGCACTAAAATACAATACAATCTAATCTCTCCGGAGATATGAGCCCGAGCTTAAATACACGGAAGTCACTAATTAATTTTAGGATTTAATTTCCCGAAAGTGGGCGGTGCATAAAATATGTACAAAATATAAAAAGTTACGGAAATATAAGAAGACACACAAATGACTAATTACTATAAAAGGGAATAAAAAGACAGAATAAAACTTTACCAGGATTTACCCTGCGACTGGAGCAAGTCAGAGAATCGGCAATCTGTTGGTCGATCAACCAGCTCTGTACGAATAGCAATGTCCCAGTGCCCGTGTACTCCTTTTATGGGGATATGGACATAGGCGGGACATTAGTCCTCCGCCAATTGACCCTGGGGGCTGCTCCTGTACCCGCCCACAGGATGTTCTGGGTGCTGACCTGCCCAAGTTCAATCGGACCAAGACCGGCTTGAAACTCTAAGTCGAGGATTGGATTTCCGACACCAGCGCGTCAGTCTGATCGCGTCAGTACCAATCACTGTTCAGCTGTCGCAATCCAGCGCCACCTAAACATTTCCTGCATTTTCCTGGCCTTCTACCTAATCCACAAATATGATTTTTAGGTGTCGATGTGACGCACAGAATGCCCTACAAGAAGGGAGTATGTTCATCTCTCAGCCACTAATATTTTTAGCTTTTATGAGAGATGAAACATTTCCTTTTGATAGATGGATATATTTTTAGCTCCCTGCTGTCATGAAGCCGAAATGTCTGGAGCTACTTCCTCCTACGCCGGTTTCCCCAGAAGGTGACCTTTCCAGAGGAAGCCAGGCTTTTCAGAAGCCAATTGATGCTAAATGATGAGCCTCTGTGTCTGAGTACCTCTGACCGAATATACATCTTTTAATGACCATGGACTGTCCCTACAGAATATACATCTTTAATGACAATGGAATGTCCCTACAGAATACACATCAATGACAATGGAATGTCCCTACAGAATATACATCTTTAATGACCATGGAATGTCCCTACAGAATATACATCTTTAATGACCATGGAATGTCCTTACAGAATATACATCTTTAATGACCATGGAATGTCCTTACAGAATATACATCTTTAATGACAATGGAATGTCCTTACAGAATATACATCTTTAATGACAATGGAATGTCCTTACAGAATATACATCTTTAATGACAATGGAATGTCCTTACAGAATATACATCTTTAATGACAATGGAATTTTCCTTACAGAATATACATCTTTAATGACAATGGAATGTCCTTACAGAATATACATCTTTAATGACAATGGAATGTCCTTACAGAATATACATCTTTAATGACAGTGGAATGTTCCTTACAGAATATACATCTTTAATGACCGTGGAATGTCCCTACAGAATATACATCTTTAATGACCGTGGAATGTCCCTACAGAATATACATCTTTAATGACCGTGGAATGTCCCTACAGAATATACATCTTTAATGACCGTGGAATGTCCCTACAGAATATACATCTTTAATGACCGTGGAATGTCCCTACAGAATATACATCTTTAATGACCGTGGAATGTCCCTACAGAATATACATCTTTAATGACCGTGGAATGTCCCTACAGAATATACATCTTTAATGACCGTGGAATGTCCCTACAGAATATACATCTTTAATGACCGTGGAATGTCCCTACAGAATATACATCTTTAATGACAGTGGAATGACACTACAGAATATACATCTTTAATGACAGTGGAATGTCCCTACAGAATATACATCATTAATGACAGTGGAATGTCCCTACAGAATATACATCATCTTTAATGACCATGGAATGACACTACAGTTATGATTACATATTGCTACTGATCACATCTTATCTATTCAAATCTGTACATTCATGTCACATGTACATTACAATGACTTTCCGTAGGCCTTGGAGAACACTGTATGATGTTCAGCCATGTCATTTGGGGCTTTAGGGCCCTGGTGCAAGAAACCATGAAGGGACCTCCTGGCCTGGGCCCTTCCCTCCAAGCCCAGTGGCAGAATGCCAGGGCCCGGTTGCAAGTGTGACCCTGCTTGCCACTGGTGAAGGAAGGAGGGCTGGCGCAGCACAGAGCAGAAACCACTTTGTCTCCTTTTCCTGTCCATGGAACTGTCGGCATGAACAAGTATCCGAAAGAGAAGCTGGATAGGAGGAGCGGTGGGGCAGCTGCATATAGAGGAACCAATCTCTCCATCTTCCTCCTGCAGCCGCTGAATACCTGCTTCTCCTCCTCTCCCGCAGGAGGAACATGGAGAGATTGGTTCCTCTATATGCAGCTGCCCCACCACTCCTCCAATCCAAGTGTACAGGGGTCACATGGGCCCCCTGCAGCATGGGGCCGGGTCACAATTGTAACCCCTGCGAATCATATAGCTATGCCCTGTAGAGATTTTTTTTTTTTTCTTAATACCCAGAGAAGTCCTACATCAAAGAATTCACACTGGAGTTTCCTTTTTCAAGTTTGAGTGCAGGGAATTTGAGGGAGAAAAACCCCCACTTTGAAATCACAAGAGAATTCGCACAAATGAGCATCCTTGTCCATGTCCTAAGTGCGGGAAATGTTTTTTTTTTTTTTTTTTAATCAGAAAGAAGACCTTAAGGGAATTCACACTGGGGAGCTTATTCATGTTCAGAGTGCGGGAAATGTTTTAGTGAGAAAATAACACTTGTATTACACATCAGAGATGCCACACTGATGAGCTTACCAGAGGGCGGGAAGTGTTTTATTCAGAAAGAAGACCTTTAAATATCAGAGAATTAAGTTATGATTGTGAGATGTTCTTTTGTTCAGAAAGAAACTTGTTAAACACCAGAGAATTTACACTAGTGAGCATCCTTATTCATATCCTGAGTGTGGGAAATGTTCTATTAGGAAAGACCACCTTGAATAACTGAATTCACAACATTGAGCATCCTTATTCATGTTCTGACTGCGGGAAATGTTTTTTCTGAAAACTTTATTACAGAATTCACAGGGGTGAGTGTCCATATCTATGTCCGGAGTACGGAAAGGTTTAATTGAGGAAAGAACACTAAATAAATGTCAAAGTATTCACACGGGTGAAATGTCTTTTTTTTTTTTTATGTTCAGAGTGTGGAAAATATATTGCCATGAAAAAAAAACACTTTAAAATCCCCAGAGAAGTCACAGAAATTACCATCCTTGTTCATGTCCTAAGTGCGGGAAATGTTCTACTCAGTAAGAAGACCTTAAATGAATTTACACCGGGGAAGCTTCCTTATTCGTGTTCAGAGTGCGAGAAATGATTTACTGAGAAAATAACACTTGTTGTATACCTTAGAGAAGTGATAGGTGAGCTTGCCAATTTATGTTCATAGTGCGGGAAATGTTTCAAATGCAATGTAGCCATCTCTAATAACTTGCATTTTATTGTGTGTGCAGTCCAGTGCTGCCTGTTGAGTCTTCTTAGACCTTGGAGGACACGGTATGTTAATCAGCCACATCATTTGGGGCTGGCAAACAAAGGTCACAATTTTGATTTGCACCTCTTCCCCAGAGCCTCTCATGTCTGCTCTCACCTGATGTCTTTTGTAGACCATCACACATCCCTGTGACAGACCTGGAGGAATCCTTTTACATTTCCTGAGTTTCTCCTATATCTATAGTCTGTCACTGCAGAATGGACGACTTCTGATATCTCATGATTTTGATGGAACCTTTCCCCAGGAGTCTCTTGTGTCCGGTCTCACCTGATGTCTGTGTAGACCATCACATATCACTGTTGACTTTTCGTAGGCCTTGGAGGACACTGTATGATGATCAGCCACGTCATTTGGGGCTGGCAAAGAAATGTCATGATTTTGATTTGCACCTCTTCCCCAGGAGTCTCTTGTGTTTGGTCTCACCTGATGTCTTTGTAGACCATCACACATCATCCCTGTTGAATCTTCTCAGGCCTTGGAGGACACTGTGTGATGTTCAGCCACGTCCATTTGGGGCTGGCAAAGAAATGTCACAATTTTGATTTGCACCTCTTCCCAAGAGCCTCCTGTGTCTGGTCTCATCTGATGTCTTTTGTAGACCACCACACATCATCACTGTTGACTTTTCATAGGCCTTGGAGGACACTGTATGATCAGCCAAAGGTCACGGTTTTGATGGAACCTTTCCCCAGGAGTCTCTTGTGTCGGCTCTCATCTGACATCTTCCTAGACCATCACATATCACTTGGATATCAATGGAGTAATTTTAAGTTGCTTGAGTTCCTCCCAGTTGTCTTGAACTGGCTCCCCGCACTCCCGGAGTCTATGGGAAGCCATTCCAGCAGATCCCCTTCTCTGCGCACACAATAATAGACGGATATAACTTGTCTGCACTTTATTGGCACGTTGCAGATAGATGGTAAAACTATAACAAGAAGATAACATACAATCACTACACCATAAACATCACAGATACATGACATCAATATAGCTAAAATCCTCTTCTGTACAATCCTAGCTACCTATAGAAGGGGAACATGGACATGAATGACCTCCGATGCCGTCAGATGGAAAGAGTTGGAGTTTGGTGCTTCTCTCATGTAATGAATCATGGTCTCTTATGAGGTGGTTCACGTCCTGTATTGTGGGAGGTGCGTTGACCCCCTGCGCCACTTCCTGTATTGTGGGAGGTGCGTTGACCCCCTGCGCCACTTCCTGTATTGTGGGAGGTGCGTTGACCCCCTGCGCCACTTCCTGTATTGTGGGAGGTGCGTTGACCCCCTGCGTCACTTCCTGGCCTAGCTAAACACAGCTCCGAAGTCTAGTCAGTAGGTGGCATAAGAGAACAGACAACCAATCTGTAAACACAACATGACTACAATCATTACACAGATCAATCTTGATCTCAAGTCTTCAGAAAATAATGCTCTCTGGGGACAGGACAGGACACCACTTGATGTCACTGAAGAATGGATGACTTCTGATGTCTCTGCTCATCTGTAGATGTTCTTTGGGATTTTTAGTTAGCGAGCTTTTTATTTATTTAACATCTTACAGATTCTGGTCCAAGCTGAAAACTGACAGAGCCGAGGACTGGCATTGGACAAGTTATTCTCTGGTTGCCTTCACAAACAACACCAAAGTGTAACGGAACCGGACCCCAACTGCACTAGGCTATTTCCATTAGACTCCCTCTTCCCTGTCCGAATACCATCCACGGACCCCACCGCTGGCTATACAAGACTAGATAAGACCACTCTTGAAATTAATCGGTAAATAGACTCCTTTTATTTTAACACAGAGACAAGGTATATACACAGGGTGGGGAAATACACACCCAGTAACAAGAAACACATCAGTAGGCTGTCCCATCAGGGGGAAGGGCTGCCAGAAACACCCCCCACCAAGCCAATACACAAACACATACATCCCATAATAGTTTGCTCCCAAGCAAGACACCACAATAAAACAATGGGATACAACTACATGGCATTAAACAATCAACAACCCCCATCTATACATGTCTACACAATATCATGACATATCACCCTGCACCCTTAACAGGCACAGGGTGACTTACACATAAGAGGGATATGGGGAGCTGAGACAGGGGTCTCCCCACCTCTCTAAAGTGAGATGTGTTCCATGGGCCCCCCACCCAAAGTCACTCCCGTCACACAAAGGAATACCAATCCACAGCTACGTTCTACAACTGCCCTGGGAAGGTCTCTGGTGCAGTATAACTGAGGGTCCCCGCACCATCTTTTTCTAACTTGGTGTCCATCACTTGCCCAAAGTCAGAGATTCTAACATGGCCAGATGCACTGACCACCACACATCCCTGTGACAGACCTGGAGGAATCCTTTTACGTTTCTTGAGTTCATCCTTCATCTATAGCCTATCACTGCAGAATGGATGACTTCTGATATCTCATGATTTTGATGGAACCTTTCCCCAGGAGTCTCTTGTGTCTGGTCTCACCTGATGTCTTTGTAGACCATCACACATCACTGTTGATGACATTTTGTAGGCCTTGGTATGATGATCAACCACATCATTTGGGGCTGGGAAACAAAGCCAAGAACTGGCAGTGGACAGGTTTTTTTTCCAGTCGCAAATGACAACGAAGGAATATCAGTCCACAGCTGTGCTGAACAATTGCCCTTTAGAGATCTGGTGCAGCCTAACTGAGGGTCCCTGCAATTCTCTGTGCAAGCTTGGTGTCCGTCCATTTCCCAAAATTGTCAATTGTCATGTGGCCATCTTTGCTGATGAAAATGTACTACAGCTTTATGGATGAAGAGCACTAGATGGATGGGTGGGTAGATGTCAGGACACAGGAGGCATGTTGGTCAACAGGATCCCATTGTTTTCTAGAAATCAAGATTGGTGTCCATTTTCTTTCCAAATATCTGCAATTTTCATGTGGCCGTCTTTACGGAAACGTACTACAGCTTTAGATCTCGATGGAAGAAGAGCACAGGATGATTGGATGGAACCCACCACTATCAAGAAATGTCCTCTTCCCTACAATGCCCTCTTCAGATGTCCATCTCTTTCCCAAAATCCGCAATTCTGATGTGGCCGTCTTTACTGATGAAATTGTACTACAGCTTTTATAGCTCAATAGATGAAGAGCAAAGGATGGATGGATGGATAGGTGGATGGTAGCTCACGAGGCATATTGGTCAATGGAGGGGACCTCACTACCATTGGGAAATGCCCTCTTCCCTGCAATGCCTTTTGAAACTTGGTGTCTATCTCTTTCCCAAAATCACATAGCCATCTTTACCGATGAAAATGTATTACAGCTTTATAGCTCAATGGATGAAGAGCACAGGGTGGATGATAGAGCGCAAGAGGCACATTGGTCAACAGAGGGGACCTCACCACCATTAGGAAATGCCCTTTTCAAACTTGGTGCCCATTTCTTTCCCAAAATCGACAATTCTGATGTGGCCATCTTTACTGATTGAAAATGTATTACAGTTTTATAGCTCAGTAGATGAAGAGCACAGGATGGATGGATAGGTGGAGGTGGATGGTAGAGCACAAGAGGCATATTGATCAATGGAGAGGACCCCACCACCATTGGGAAATGCCCTCTTCCCTGCAATGCCCTTTTCAAACTTGGTGTCTTTCCCAAAATTTACCTTTTTCTGATGAAAATGTACTACAGCTTTATAGCTCAATGGATGATGAGCACGAGAGGCATGTTGATCAACAAAGGGCACCCCACCACCATTGAGAAATGGCCTGTTCCCTGCATTGCCCTTCTCAAACTTGATATCTATCTCTTTCCAAAAATCTGCGATTCTCATGTGGCTGTCATAACAAATGTACTACAGCTTTAAAGCTCAAATGGAAGAAGTTCACAGGATGATTGAGCACAGGAGGCAAGTTGGTCAAGAGAGGGGACACCACCACCATCAAGAAATGTCCTTTTTCCCTACAATGCCCTCTTCAAACTTGGTGTCCATCTCTTTCCAAAAATCGGCAATTCTGATGTGGCCGTCTTTTCTGATGGTGTACTGCAGCTTTAATTTTCTATGGGTGATAGAGCACAGGAGGCATGTTGATCAACAGAGGATCCCACCAACATCAAGAAATGTCCTTCAAACTTGGTGTCTCTCTTTCACAAACTTGGTGATCCTCATGTGGCCGTCCTTTTACTGATGAAAATGTACTACAGCTCTATATCACGATGGATGAAGAGCACAGAGTGGATGGTTGATAGAACACAGGAGGCATGTTGATCAGCAAAGGGCCCCCCACCACCATTGAGAAATGCCCTCTTCCCTGCATTGCCCTCCCCAAACCTGATATCTATCTTTCCCAAAATCGGCAATTCTGATGTGGCCATCTTTACTGATAAATATGTACTGCAGCTTATAGCTCAATAGATGAAGAGCAAAAGATGGATAGGTGGATGATAGCGCACACGAAGCATATTGGTCAGCAGAGGGGACCTCACCACCAATGGGAAATGCCCTCTTCCCTGCAATGCCCTTTTCAAGCTGGGTGCCCATCTTTTTCCCAAAATCAGCAATTCTCACGTGGCCGTCTTTTTTTACTGATGAAAATGTACTGCATCTTTAATTCTCTATGGATGATAGAGCACAGGAGGCATATTGATCAACAGAGAGGATCCCATCACCATTGAGAAATGCCCTCTTCAAACTCGGTGTCCATCTCTTTCCCAAAATCGGCAATTCTGACGTGGCCATCCTTACTGATGAAAATATACTGCAGCTTTAATTCTCTATAGATGATAGAGCACAGGAGGCATGTTGATCAACAGAGGATCCCACCACCATTGAGAGATGCTCTCTTCAAACTTGGTATCTGTTTCTTTCCAAAAATCGGTGATCCTCATGTGGCTCTTTACTAATAATGTACTACTGCCATATATTTCAATGGATGAAGAGCACAGGATGGATGGATGGGTGAATAATAGAGCACAGGAAGCATATTGGCCAACAAAAGGGACTCCACCACCATTGAGAAATGTCCTCTTCAAACTTGGTGTCCATCTCTCTTTCCCAAAATCAGCAATTCTTATGTGTCTGCCTTTTACTGATGAAAATGTACTACAGCTTTATATCATGATGGATGAAGAGCATAGGGTAGATGGATAGGTGGATGATAGAGCACAAGAGGCATATTGGTCAACAGAGGGGACCTCACCACCATTGGGAATGCCCTCTTCAAACTTGGTGTTCATCTCAGTCAGCAATTCTTATGTGGTCGTCTTTACTGATGAAAATGTACAGCAGCTTTAATTCTCTATGGATGATAGAGCACAAGAGGCATGTTGATCAACAAAGGGCACCCCACCACCATTGAGAAATGTCCTCTTCCCTGCATTGCCCTCCTCAAACTTGATGTCTCTTTCCCAAAATCGGCAATTCTGATGCGGCCGTCTTTACTGATGAAAATACAGCTTTATAGCTCAATGGATGAGAGAGCACAGGATGGATAGGTGGATGAGAGAGCACACTGATGAAAGTGTACTGCAGCTTTAATTCTCTATGGGTGATCGAGCACAGGAGGCATGTACCTCAACAGAGGATCCCACCAACATCGAGGAAATGTCCTCCTTCAAACTTGGTGTCTGTCTTTCTCAAAATTGGTGATCCTCATTTGGCCGTCTTTACTGATGAACATGTACTACAGCTCTATATCACGATGGATGATAGAGCACAGGAGGAATGTTGATCAGCAAAGGGCACCCAACCACCATTAAGAAATGACCTCTTCCCTGCATTGCCCTCCACAAACCTGACGTCTATCTCTTTCCCAAAATCAGCAATTCTGATGTGGCCG
The DNA here is from genome assembly GCF_062004578.1 of Staurois parvus. Lineage (NCBI taxonomy): Eukaryota > Metazoa > Chordata > Amphibia > Anura > Ranidae > Staurois > Staurois parvus. The sequence goes on from NW_028318062.1 coordinate 16,260, forward strand.
TCTTTACTGATCAAAATATACTAGAGCTTTATAGCTCAAAAAATTAACAGCGATGGATGGATGGGTGAATGAGAGAGCACAGGAGACATACAGTATATCTTGGTGTTCATCTCTTCCCCAAAATCGGCAATTCTGATGTGGCCATTTTTACTGATGAAAATATACAGCAGCTTTAATTCTCTATGGATGATAGAGCACAAGAGGCATATTGGTCAACAAAGGGGACCCCACCACCATTGGGAAATGCCCTCTTCAAACTTGGTGTCCATCTCTTTCCCAAAGTCAGCAATTCTTATCTGGCTGTCTTTACTGATCAAATGTAGTACAAATATATATCACAATGGACAAAGAGCACAGAGTGGATGGATGATAGAGCACAGGAGGTATGTTGATCAACAATGGGCACCCCACCACCATTGAGAAATGTCCTCTTCCCTGCATTGCCCTCCACAAACCTGATATCTATCTCTTTCTTTCCCAAAATCGGCAATTCTGATGTGGCCATCTTTACTGAGGAAAATGTACTGCAGCTTATAGCTCAATGGCTGAACAGCACAGGATGGATGGATAGGTGGATGAGAGAGCAAAGTAAACATGTTGAACAAAAGGGACCCCACCACCATTGGGAAATGTCCTCTTCCCTGCAATGCCCTTTTCAAACTTGGTGTCCATCTCTCCCAAAATTGGCAATTCTTATGTGGCCATCTTTTCTGATTAAAAATGTACTGCTTTAATTCTCTATGGATGATAGAGCACAGGATGGATGGATAGGTGGATGATAGCGCACAAGAGGCATATTGGTCAACAAAAGGGACCTCACAACCACTGAGAAATGCCCTTTTCAAACTTTGTGTCCATCTCTTTCCCAAAATCGGCAATTCTGACATGGCTATCCTTTACTGATGAAAATATACTACAGCTTTAATTCTCTATAGATGATAGAGCACAGGAGGAATGTTGATCAACAAAGAGAATCCTATCACCATTGAGAAATGCTCTCTTCAAACTTGGTATCTGCTTCTTTCCCAAAATCGGTGATCCTCACGTGGCCGTCTTTACTAATAAAAATTGTACTACTGCCATATTTCAATGGATGAAGAGCACAGGATGGGTGGGTGAATGATTGATAGAGCACAGGATGGGTGAATAATAGAGCACAGGAAGCATATTGGTCAACAAAGGGGACTCCACCACCATTGAGAAATGTCCTCCTTCAAACTTGGTGTCCATCTCTTTCCCAAAATCAGCAATTCCTATGTGTCTGTCTTTACTGATGAAAATGTACTACAGCTGTATATCACGATGGATGAAGAGCATAGGGTAGATGGATAGGTGGATGATAGAGCACAAGAGGCATATTGGTCAACAGAGGGGACCTCACCACCGTTGGAAAATGCCCTCTTCAAACTTGGTGTTCATCTCAGTCAGCAATTCTTATGTGGTCGTCTTTACTGATGAAAATGTACAGCAGCTTTAATTCTCTATGGATGATAGAGCACAGAAGGCAAGTTGATCAACAAAGGGCACCCCACCACCATTGAGAAATGTCCTCTTCCCTTCATTGCCCTCAAACTTGATGTCTATCTCTTTCCCAAAATCGGCAATTCTGATGTGGCCATCTTTACTGAGGAAAATGTACTGCAGCTTTATAGGTCAATGGATGAGAGAGCACAGGCTGGGTGGATGAGAGAGCACAGGAGACATGTTGGCAAACAGAAGGGACCCCACCACCATTGGGAAATGTCTTCTTCCCTGCAATGCCCTTTTTCAATCTTGATTTCCATCTCTCCCAAAATTTTCTTATGTGGCCATCTTTTCTGATAAATATGTACTGCAGCTTTAATTCTCTATAGATGATAGAGTACAGGATGGATGGATAGGTGGATGATAGCACACGAGGCATATTGGTCAACAAAGGGGACCTCACAACCACTGAGAAATGCCCTTTTCAAACTTGGTGTCCATCTCTTTCCCATAATCGGCAATTCTGACGTGGCCATCCTTACTGATGAAAATATACTGCAGCTTTAATTCTCTATAGATGATAGAGCACAGGAGGCATGTTGATCAACAAAGAGAATCCTATCGCCATTTGAGAACTGCTCTTCAAACTTTGGTATCTGTTTTTTTCCCAAAATCGGTGATCCTCACGTGGCCGTCTTTACTAATAAAAATGTACTACTGCCATATATTTCAATGGATGAAGAGCACAGGATGGATGGGTGAATGATTGATAGAGCACAGGATGGGTGAATAATAGAGCACAGGAAGCATATTGGTCAACAAAGGGGACTCCACCACCATTGAGAAATGTCCTCCTTCAAACTTGGTGTCCATCTCTTTCCCAAAATCAGCAATTCCTATGTGTCTGTCTTTACTGATGAAAATGTGCTACAGCTATATATTATGATGGATGAAGAGCACAGAGTAGATGGATAGTTGGATGATAGAGCACAAGAGACATATTGGTCAACAGAGGGGACCTCACCACCATTGGGAATGCCCTCTTCAAACTTGGTGTTCATCTCAGTCAGCAATTCTTATGTGGTCGTCTTTACTGATGAAAATGTACAGCAGCTTTAATTCTCTATGGATGATAGAGCACAGAAGGCAAGTTGATCAACAAAGGGCACCCCACCACCATTGAGAAATGTCCTCTTCCCTTCATTGCCCTCAAACTTGATGTCTATCTCTTTCCCAAAATCGGCAATTCTGATGTGGCCATCTTTACTGAGGAAAATGTACTGCAGCTTTATAGGTCAATGGATGAGAGAGCACAGGCTGGGTGGATGAGAGAGCACAGGAGACATGTTGGCAAACAGAAGGGACCCCACCACCATTGGGAAATGTCCTCTTCCCTGCAATGCCCTTTTTCAATCTTGGTTTCCATCTCTCCCAAAATTTGCGATTCTTATGTGGCCATCTTTTCTGATAAATATGTACTGCAGCTTTAATTCTCTATGGATGGTGGAGCACAAGAGGCATGTTGATTAACAAAGGGGACCCCACCACCATTAAGAAATGTCCTCTTCCCTGCATTGCCCTCCTCAAACTTGATATCTATTTCTTTCCCAAAATCAGCAATTCTGATGTGGCCGTCTTTACTGATGAAAATACAGCTTTTATAGGTCAATGGATGAGAGAGCACAGGATGGATAGGTGGATGAGAGCACAGGAGACATGTTGGTAAACAAAAGGGTCCCCGCCACCATTGAGAAATGTCCTCTTCAAACTTGGTGTCCATCGCTTTCCCAAAATCAGCGATTCTCACGTGGCCATCTTTACTGATGGAAATGTACTGCTGCTTTAATGGGTGATAGAGCACAGGAGGCTTGTTGATCAACAGAGAGGATCACATCACCATTGAGAAATGCCCTCTTCAAAGTTGGTCTTTAGATCTCAATGAAAGGAGCACAGGATGATTGGATGATAGAGCACAGGAGGCAAGTTGGTCAACAGAGGGGATCACATCACCATTGAGAAATGCCCTCTTCAAAGTTGATGTCTTTTAGATCTCAATGGAAGAAGAGCACAGGATGATTGGATGATAGAGCACAGGAGGCAAGTTGGTCAACAGAGGGGACCCCACCACCATCAAGTAATGTCCTCTTTCCTACAATGCCCTTTTCAAACTTTTGGTGTCCATCTCTTTCCCAAAATCGGCGATTCTGATGTGGCCTTCTTTAGGGCTAAAAATGTACTTCAGCTGTATATATGGATGGGTGAATGATAGAGCACAGGAGGCAATATTGGTCAACAAAGGGGATCCACCATCGAGAAATGCTTTCTTCAAACTTGGTGTCCATCTCTTTCTCAAAATTGGCGATCCTCATGTGGCCATCTTTACTGATGAAAATGTACTACAGCTGTATATCTTGATGGAAGAAGAGCACAGGATGGATGCATGGGTGAATGAGAGAGCACAGGAGACCTTTTGGTAAACAAAAGCGACCCTACTATCTTTGCAAGATGCTCTTTCCTGCAGTGCCCTCTTCCAACTTGGTGTTGGTCGCTTTTCCAAAATCAGCAATTCCAATGTGGCCGTCTTTACTGAAAAATGTACTACAGCTTTTATAGCTCAATGAATGAAGAGCACGGGATGGGTGAAAGCGCACAAGAGGCATATTGGTCAACAAAGGGGACCCCACCACGACTGGGAAATGCCCTCTCTTCCCTGCAATGCCCTCTTCATACTTGCTGTTCATCTCTTACCCAAAAATGGTGGTTTTCATGTGGCCGTCTTTACTGAGAAAAATTGTACTACAGCAGTTTGTCTCGATGGATAAATCGCAATGGATGGGTGGATGATAGAGCACAAGAGGCACATTGGTCAACAGAAGGGACACCGCCACCATTGAGAAATGCCCTCTTTCCTGCAATGCCCTCCTCAAACTTGGTGTTCATCTCTTTCCTATTTCGGCAATTCTGATGTGGCCGTCTTTACTGATGAAAATGTACTACAGCTTTTTATAGGTGAATGGATGAAGAGCACGGGGTGGGTCGATGATAGGACACAGGAGGCATGTTGTTCAACAGAGAGGGGACCTCACCACCATCTAGAAATGCATCAAAGACTCTTCTGCAACACTCAGTGCCTCATTATTTACTCCCTCTAGAAAGTTGACTTTTCACCCTTGTAATGGGGATTTAATAGGAGAGTGACCCAACAGCGGTTCTTCCCTCTTTTTTTTATTTACGCCATGTCAGCGGTTCCAGTAAGAACCCTGCAGCAGAGGCAGACTGACATCTCAAGGGGCCCCAGGCAAAAGGAGATCATGGGGGCCCCCTGTGTCCCTGCCCACTCGAGCTGCACCCACACAAACCCCACCTACATATCACACTGCCTGCATTACATGTGTTTGTCACAGAATTTCCCTACACTGTTCAAAATAAACATTATAGAAAATAAAGAAAAAAAACTTACATTAACCACTTGCCGACTGCAGATAGCCGAATGATGGCTTCACTGTGGCCGGCCAGTTCTTGGAGGACATCCCCCGGTGATCTCTGTGATTGCTGTGTCCTACGGGACACAGCTGATCACGTGATGTGGTAAAAGGCCAATCACAGCGGTCTTTTACCACGTGATCAGCCGTGTCCAATGACGCAGCAGATCACCGGTAAATGCAGTTGCCAGTTATTGGCTGCACTTTCCCCGTGCTGTCGCAGGGTGAGGAAAGTACTGCTGATAACTGGCAATTGTCAGAGGAGGGATCGGCACCGATCATCAGGACACTGATCAGTGCCACCCATCAGTGCTGCCTATCAGTACCCATCTTTGCATATCAGTGCCAGCTCATTGGTGCCGCTCATCAGTACCCATTGTTGCATATCAGTGCCAGCTCATCGGTGCCATCTATCTGTACCCATCATTGTTGCATATCAGTACCCATCATTGTTGCATATCAGTGCCAGCTCATCGGTGCCATCTATCTGTACCCATCATTGTTGCATATCCGTACCCATCATTGTTGCATATCAGTACCCATCATTGTTGCATATCAGTGCCAGCTCATCGGTGCCGCCTATCAGTACCCATCATTGTTGCATATCAGTACCAGCTCATCGGTGCCGCCTATCAGTACCCATCATTGTTGCATATCAGTACCAGCTCATCGGTGCCGCCTATCAGTACCCATCATTGTTGCATATCAGTGCCAGCTCATCGGTGCCGCCTATCAGTACCCATCATTGTTGCATATCAGTGCCAGCTCATCGGTGCCGCCTATCAGTACCCATCATTGTTGCATATCAGTGCCAGCTCATCGGTGCCGCCTATCAGTACCCATCATTGTTGCATATCAGTGCCAGCTCATCGGTGCCGCCTATCAGTACCCATCATTGTTGCATATCAGTGCCAGCTCATCGGTGCCGCCTATCAGTACCCATCATTGTTGCATATCAGTGCCAGCTCATTGGTGCCGCCTATCAGTACCCATCATTGTTGCATATCAGTGCCAGCTCATCGGTGCCGCCTATCAGTACCCATCATTGTTGCATATCAGTGCCAGCTCATCGGTGCCGCCTATCAGTACCCATCATTGTTGCATATCAGTGCCAGCTCATCGGTGCCGCCTATCTGTACCCATCATTGTTGCATATCAGTGCCAGCTCATCGGTGCCGCCTATCAGTACCCATCATTGTTGCATATCAGTGCCAGCTCATCGGTGCCGCCTATCAGTACCCATCTGTGACGGAAGTTTAGGCGGGACAGAACGCACACGGAGGATGATAAACACACAGTTTTACTGAAATAGGTGAGGCACTTAATCAGGGTAACAAGGGTAGTCTCCGGGGGGGAGAGGTAGGAGTCTAGGCAAAGATAATCAGGCACACAATAGGACGGTTCAGGTAGCGATAACCCGAGCATTCAATGGGGCAGTCCAGGCAAGGATAATATGGGCGTACAGCAGGGCAGTCCAGGCAAGGATAATATGGGCGTACAGCAGGGCAGTCCAGGCAAGGATAATATGGGCGTACAGCAGGGCAGTCCAGGCAAGGATAATATGGGCGTACAGCAGGGCAGTCCAGGCAAGGATAATATGGGCGTACAGCAGGGCAGTTCAAACACTCTGCCACATGCGGCTTGTAGAGGCACTCGCGGCAGGTAGCTTCCAAGGACAATCAGAAGACAATGTACAGGAACACTTGCGGTGATCAGCTTCCAGGGATGGCAGCAGCCAGTGGACCGGGACCCTCACAGCGACCAGCTTTCCAGGGACAGCAGCAGCCAGAGGACAGGGATCCTCACAGCAATCAGCTTTCAGGGACAGCAGCAGACAGGCTTGTAGGGACTCAGAGGGGCCTCAGTTCAGACCTCACACAGCGCGTCTCCTACAAGTAAGGGACCAACGGGTCTTCAGAGGGCTGTGTGTCTTGGCCGCAGCTTCAAGACTACACAGGCAATATAGGACCACAAGTCCCAGCAGTGCACAAAGCACAATTCAATGCATCTCCTAAGTAGGGCTCAGCCAGGAGTGACTCTCTGATCCTCACTCAAACTCTCCTATTCATAGAGACAGCATGGCCCTTTCAATTGACCAAGCCCCAAACTCCTGGTGAGAACTGGTCTGGTCTGGCCTTTCACAGCTGCAAAAAAAACATGCTGTCTGTGCTCCCTGCTGAGATCAATCCCATTTCCCACCCCCTGCAGGGCACAGGAACTCCAAATTGTAGACAAAGCAGACAACCTCACAAAACAACACAAAAATAAAAATATTTCTGCTGTCCATCACAACCCCTCCCCCTTTTTCAAAACATGTACCTGCAGGAGGCCTTTAACAGGCTTTGTACATGGTACATGTAGCAGTTCTCCAGCAGAACCATCTAAGTGTTCATATAACGGCTTGTTAGTTGGTGGGCAAGGGTCTATTGAAGCTCATTTCAGCACGGCATCATGTGGGCGTATGGAGATTACTGGCCTACAGGCACATTTGAATCCCTGTAAGGATAACTTGGTCTACTGACATTATCTCTCCACCAAAGTGAAGCTGTGGAGTTCTTCCTACTGTTTTGGCGGTTTTCTCTACCCGCACTTATCTACTTGATTCTATACAGATTATAAACATAATAAGTGATTCTATACCTGAATTTAGCCAATAGTGTTAATATTAAGAGAAAACCACTGTGCAAAAAATAAAGATCTAATTAATTTACACAGCAAGGAAGCTTTCTATTCATCAAATACAACAAAAATATGATACAGAAGGTTACCAATACAAAGAAAGTTACAGGAAAAAGACAAACGGAATAATACATTAATAAAGATAAGGCAAGTGAGCGCAAAACACAAAATATCGGCAGCTAGCAAATTAAGGCAATCCTCAGCACCTCAGATCAAAATATAAATAATTGGAATATGCAGCGCCATAAATAGATAATGCAATGTTGAACACATTATCTCAGCATAATCACTGGAACATAATATCAAAACCTTGAATATAAAAAGTCTGGTATATGATAAACGCAGCAAGAAAGTTCCTGTGGATTGAACACACGTAAGATGTACACAAATAGCAGGAGCTTCAGAAGTTCATTGGATCTAAAATCCCGAAGAATCTAGTACAATAATGTGCTTACCACAGGAACATACAAACTGAGCGTTGTATGCATGTCATCCGGTACATCATCAGCAACTGGAAAGGCCTGGACAGCAATAAGGACAGTAACCGGTCATCCACGATAGACACTAGGGGGCCTCAGCAAACGCTCGGATCACATCTGGTTCACCGGTGGGTCCAACGACGTCCAGCCTCCTGGTGGTACTTCTCCTGAGATGGTCCACCTTACATGGCTCGCAAATAACGAGCCGAAAGGCACTAATGGTGAAGCACGTCTTTATTTAGATATATCAACTTAAAATCAGTATAAAACTCACATTGAGAGTTTCAGGTTTTTTCCAAACATATTAAAGGATTCCTGGTGGTCAGTGGTTCCCTGGTGGTTAATGGCATCTGCTGGGTGGATCCCCTAACATGTTTCGAGCTACAAGCCCGTTATCAAAGGGGTATATCCTGCCCCAGGACGCCAGCTTCAAATAGAGCGATCGCGCATGCGCAGTAGCCACTGTGCGTCACCACGGGCCAGTGCGCATGCGCCAATGACATCACCCAACGATAATCGCGGCGCTCACTGCGCACGCGCGGGGCATGTCATCCGCCCATAATATGACCAGGGCTGCCTCAACCCCGTCTGTAAGCTAGGGGGAGGGGGCAGCCCAGGCATCAAAACAGCAGCAATATCTGACATCCAGTGGATGCGACAAGCAATCCATGGATGTCATGTGTCTCACACAGCCCCTGCATAACAAGGATACAATCGCTGGTGAGAAAATTAAACATTAAAGGGGAACCAGGACTCCATACTGCTGTAGTCCAAGTGGACAATATCCTAAAATAACAAAAATATGATTAATATATGTCTAATAACATTATGAAAGGGGTCCAGAACCACCTATTATTAGGGTCCAGGTAACAACATTCTATGAAACCATAAAAAAGATAAAAGTATCAAAAACTTACCCAAAATCACATATCACAGAAAAATGCACGTGAATATCTATGTATTGATCATTAATCCCCCATAATAAAATCTCATTATGTATATGCCAACAAATACATTGGCAATTTACAAAAATGACTTCCAAAAGGACCAATATATATTCAAAATATAGATCATAAATAGAACAAAAAAGAAGGGACATAAAATGTAAAAATTGCGCCTATAAAATGTTTCCTAATTAAAATGGGGCCTATATATTAAATCCAATACTCCATAACAAATAAACAGTTCCCCCTGCACAGTAGACGTACAATAACCCATATATATATATATATATATATATATATATTTGACAAACGCACATCAAATTATATAAAAACAATACACCAAAATGATAAAAAGAGATCAACTATTATCAATAAAACAGTTGATATCCAGGTCCAAATTCAGGCCCCGGGGATATAGGGATCCGAGTTCAACAATCCACTTGGTCTCAAGCTGAGACACCGCTCTCCTCTTGTGCCCATCCCTCCCAGTGCTGTGCAATCATATCAATAGCCATAAACTTTAAAGCTGAGGGGTCTTTACCATGATGATCCCTAAAGTGCTTGGACATGAATGATCCTTGAAGCCTTTTTTGATGTTTATAATGCTCCCTGAGGCGGTCTCTCAAACGCCTAGTGGTCCTACCTACATACTGGAGGTTACATGGGCACTGTAGAAGGTACACTGTATGTGTGGTGTTGCATGTAATCACTGGGTGTATTGTATATCCTTTTCCTGTAACACTAGATTCAAAATTCTTAACTCTAGTCTTGTGTATGCCATTAAACGTACAGGCAATACACCTATTGCAGGGATAAAACCCACTAAGTCCAAAGGAGGAGGTCATACTCCTTGGTGGATCTACCACATTAGAGGCTATAGAAAGTCTGAGTGGAGGTGTCCTCCTGGAAAGTAACTTCAGGAAAATCAGGTAACACATTACCCAATATGGGGTCATTTTTAAGGAGAGACCAGTTCTTCTTAATTTTAGAGACTTCCCTATGTTGAACAGAGAAGTCTGTAATAAAAGGACAAAACTTTTCAGGTCTTATCGTTTTCTCCTTGGTAAGTAAACTTAATCTGTCAAGTGAACCCACCTCTTGGATCGTTCGGTCCAAATTACTTGGATCGTATCCTTTTTTCCAAAAACCTAGTTTTTAACAATAGGGATTGGTTCCGATAGTCCGATATATTGGTGCATTTTCTTTTAAGTCTGAGGAACTGACCCCTTGGGATATTACTCAATCATGTTGGGTATACATTACACAGACATCCTGATGACTGCTCTTCCAAAGAGGCAAGGGACTCAGAGAGAGTTGGGGGTTTTGCTAAGGTGTTAAATAGACTCTGCAAAGGACCACCCCTAGACTCATCCACCCAAGTAAATTTACACCTTTTCACATATCTTAACCTCCCATGGGTGGGCTTCAGAGCATTGGTCAGTTCAGTTAAAAGAAAAACAGGAGATTCCAGTTGCCTTCCATCCCTCCCCCCCCCCCCCCACCTCCATTGAGTCTTTTTTGTAAACCCCCCCCCCCCCCCCCACAGTCACAGTAACATACATGGAGGTGTGTTGAGGTGATACAACAGATGGTAAAAATGTTACAGAAATTGAGACCCCGAACAGATATTCACAATAATATTAAGATTATTATAGGCCCAAAATAGCCACCACATCTCCCCCTCAAGTTCATTCAAGAACTTATGCCCTCCCTCAATGATTTTGTGACCACCCAGAAGGCCCAACCCCCCACCACCACTGCGGCCTCTTCTTTCTTGATCACGAAGGAACTCCTTATCCTGGTGCCTCCGAGACCTCACATTCGGACCATGAATGCCTGTGCTGTGATGTTTCCTCGCCCCTCTGCCTTGGAAGGACGGAACTCCAACATCGATGGCGGGATCCTGTTATCTTTAGTCCCGTAGCTTGGGAACACTGTGCAATGTTTGCAAAGATTGGATCAGACTGCGACATGGCACTATTCAGCATGGCGAAAGATAGTTGGTCTAGCTTTTGCACCCTTGTCTCAAGAGATGACTTGGTGGTTGTCGTTTCTTCAGGTGGTGGTAGGGCAGGGCCTCCAGACAATCATACATGGATACGAAAAAAGAGAATGTTATTGGGGGGAAATCAAGCGTGAAGCAGCTGTTTGGCCTTTAAGGTTGTTAAGCATAGGGGGTCTTAATGTGGGCAAGTGAAGTGGGATCCCCACAGGATGCAGAGTCTGGGCAAGTGAAGTGGGATCCCCACAGGATGCAGAGTCTGGGCAAGTGAAGTGGGATCCCCACAGGATGCAGAGTCTGGGCAAGTGAAGTGGGATCCCCACAGGATGCAGAGTCTGGGCAAGTGAAGTGGGATCCCCACAGGATGCAGAGTCTGAGCAACAGCCGGTATTTACCAGAGCCCCTGAAGGTGGGGATGGCCGATGCTGCATGCTATTGTCAGGTCTCAGTTTCTGGGTTCTCCCCACCCACTCACAGGGCTGGGGGGGGGGGGAAACTAAACAGATTGAGGGATGTCTGCCGGAAGCAATTATAAGCCTGTGGATCCCCATCAGACTCTTGGGGACGAATGCCACAGCCTTATAATTCACAGCTCATTTATCTATCTAAAATATTATATGAAACAAGGAAAAAGAAGGAAAGAGTAATAAAAGCAAAAGCATAAACATAATGTAATAAATAAAAAAAGGTACAGATTTAATGCTCCTCCAACTACGACTTAGGCTGGTAAAGAGCAATGAATCTGTATTCATACAAAAACAAATAAAAAATGAGAAGGTGAAAAAAAAAATAAAACACATTCTGACTGACAAACAGGCACCATCTAGCTAATGGGGGTGAAACTCATAAACATGGATACATGAAAACAGACAATACGGGGGAAAAAGATCATTTTGGAATGACATGATCGCCTTCTGTTCTGAAAGCCAATGACAAAACCTGTGCGGTAAAAACACCAATAACATTTAGTAATAAACATTCAAATTTTTTTTTTTTTTCTCCTAAAAAAATTAAACAAATTGGTTAGGGACTTTACAACACCATCACAGCTTACAGTGAGTATAAATAAAAAAAACATTTTCTTAGATGTTTTTAAAGAGTGCACTTTTTCTATTACAAAAAAAAAATTGTTGCCGTCAACTAATTATTACCACGTGGATTTTGCTTATGGTATACCATTAATATCCCCAAAAAAATTGTTCACCATGGTTAAAATAAAAATGAGCAGCTCAAAACAAACATTTTTAGTGTTACCATTCATTTACAAAATGTTGTACTTCACCAAAGAAATTCTTCAAAACTTGTCTTTCTAGAAAAAAACAAACACATTATAGTGAGCACAGCTCAGTACATTTGCATATGAATAGTCATTTCCACTCACAGACCTGGCTATACAGGAAGGGGGGTCAGTTGTTGGTAGGCTGTCTGTCAGGGCAGGAGCTGAGGAACGGACAGGCAGGCCTAATAACAATGTAACGCACTGGCTGGCGACAACCACCACCCACAGACCGAAGTCCCCCAGGGCGTGGAGTCTAAGTCCCAGGCTGCCCTTCACCAGGGCCCCTGATGGTGGGGATGGACTTGACGCAGCCAGGAACCAGGTCGCAGCCCCCGAGACACCTCAGCTGCGGTAATGGCTGCCGCCAATGGCGTGTGGCTGGTGGGAAAGACAATAGAGTAGTCAGGCAGGCCGGGTCGACAACAACGGGACAAAACGGTACAGGACAGCAGACGAGAATCACGGGCCGAGTTCAGAAACGGAGGATCAGATCAAATCAAAGGAGAACACAAAGAATGGTCAGGTCACAAGCCAAGTCAGATTCCAGGAGAGTCACGAGAGTCAGAACAGAGGTATAGTAACACAGACGCAAGTGCAAAGAGCATGTGTGGATCACAGGCTTATATGTATTGGGGGATGGACCTCAGAGACCTGAAGGCATAAAAAGATTCCCACCATGCTCTGCAGAAATCCAACATGGATGCCAGCACATGGAGAAACATAACCTCTGGGAAAAGGTAGGACCTTGACACTGTCAGCTGCTGAGAAGACATTAGATTTTTGAAGCTCTAACACACACATTCCAGTTACCTTCAGACAAGACAACATAGATTCCATAAACACACTCTTACAATTTGTTATCTTAAAGACAAACTCTAGACCCCACTAATACCAGCATGTCTTCTCCAATAACCTGGACTTTTTCTTTTTACTTCCATAAAATCTATTTTGGAAGTTTGAGATTCCTTTTAATGATTCTTCCCTTTTCAGTTGCTTATTCTCAGCCTGTGTAGATATATTCTCTCCCTTCATCTGCTGGAATGGGAGCCGTGATCTCGGCCATTCATACTTATTACACCTCGGCCACGTACCAAAGCGTGCTGAATACACTTCCACATCACGTCTCATTGTCCTGTATGGATTTTGTTTCACTACCTTTTCCAGCAGAAGAGGATCAACAAAATCGTGCAATGTGGCCAAATCCACATGCAGAACATTTGATCTTTTCTAAGGTGGTCCGGCATCTATGAACTAAAGGCTTTGTGTTAGACGGAGAATATTCAGTGACTGACACCTGATTAGCAATGTTTTCTGGCTGTTTACAAGATGAGGGGGCAGCTTTACAATCACTCCTACCATCCAGAGATTTACAGATGTTCACACAGATACTAGGGGAGGATGATTTTTCACTGAATTCCCAAATACTTAAATCAGTCTTTTTATCATCTACTCTAACGGGGAAATGAGCGATCTGCTTCTGGCAGTCCACAGAATTCATTCAATTCACTTTCTGCATTCTTCAATCTTTCTACTAACTGATCCATTTCTTCCTGTAATCGTTTATTATCTCTTGTTAGCTGTTGGTGGCTCCCATCAGAATTAGTTACAGAAATTCTTAAACTACTCGGGTCGCTTTTGGATACTTCAAGAGCTTCCTGTAGTGATTTTGTTTTGCAACTTCAGATGCTCATATTCCTTAGCCATCCAACAGGCAGCAAAGATCAGTGGAGTCTTTCCTGCACGCTTACAACTTTTCCCGCTAGGTTTTGATTTCATATCTTCTTCTAACTCCAGTCTGGCTGTCAGGAATGGACTTGCCAATAATGGTGGGACTCGCCTGCCTTGTGGACTGCAGTACCAGGGCTGGCCAGCGGGTTCTCTCAGCAATCAGAGACTCACCCCTGCAGTCGGCCAAACACCTGAAGCTGATTGCAGGGGTTGTATTTAAGGAATGGCCAGACTCAGTCAGGGCCTTGGTGTGTGTTTTTTCCATGGACCCCTGTATCTTGTAACCTGCATTCCTGTTTCTGCCTGACTTGTTGCCGATCCTGACCTCTGCTGACTTCTCCTGTTTGATCCCTGGCTTGTGATCCTGACCATTCTCTGCCTGACCCTCTGCACCGCGCTGCCCGTGAGTTACTGAACCCAGCTTGTGACCCCGACCACTCTCCCGCCTGTTCCTGTTACTCCGTTTGCCTGTTTGCTACTGACCCGGCCTGCCTGACGACTCTTGCATTGTATGTATTGTTATCTGTAGGTGGTTTGGTTTGTTTGCACTGTGTTTATGTTTAGTTTTGCACTGCATTTTGTATTGTTAGTCTTAAATCATATTGTTTATACCATATCTGAAGCCTGCATTTTCCCTGTGTCAGTCCACACACCTCTGGTCATACCCGGAGCCCTGACACTGGCCTTTCCCTGACTAACCTCTCTGTTTTCCTTGTTCTGTTCCTCAGTCTTTTTTGGCCTTACCTTGTGGATCTCCCTTTTTCATTACCTGCTGATAACAGTCCATATCAGTTCTTGAGAATTCCACTGGCAAGGACTGGGTAACTGCATAAGGCCCCAGTCCTGACGGTTGCTCATTGTCCCCCTGTTCATCATTGCCACAATTGTGTGGTTTAGACTTTTGTCACTGTTCCTTCATACATCTACTTTCAAGTGTTTGTTTGGAATGATTTCTCTTTAGATTCCATATTAAAAACGTTCCCTGCCTCCCTACTCATTGACTCTAACAGCCATATACTCCAAGCATCTTTCATTTGGGCATGTCATCTTTATGATGATCATACCAGAGGTCTTTCCAAGTCTTGGGTTTAAAAGTACCTCCTTTCAGAATACTTCATTCCAGTCCCAATCATGTATATATTCTACCACCCAGGGTTCATATTTACCTATCATCTCTCCCCTTGGGGTCAGTTGGCAGGGTTTGCCACACTTAGACACCCTCCTTGAGTTGATGCTGTTACTCATCCTTACGGATACCGGACCCTGGAATAATTTCCCAACCTTAAGCGGTTGCCCCCAGAGGCAGCTCATCTCTGGCCAATGATTGGGTTGACAGGTACCGCCCCTGTCACCGTTGCTGCTTTTCACTGCTTGTAATATAGTCCTTCCACCCGAACTTGATAATCCCCCCCCGTGGACCTTTCTGAAATATTCTAACAAATTGCTTAGAGTAGAACTATTACTTCTATTATCTCAAAAAAAAATTAAAGCAAACTTGGAAAAATTAAAAAATTTATGAGTGCTTGGAGTGCATCAGACAGTTGATTGAGGCACAGCTACTTGCAGTATAGTTTGCAGCAGTTACAATATAGCTGTTCACAGGTCTAACTACGCGCTTACAATCTACAGTTAGTAAATTACAAAGAGGACAGATTCATACACAAGATCATTCCATGTGATTTAGGCCCACAGGTGCGTTTTTCAGTCGCAAAGATTGGGAAGCGTCTTGACCAAAAATCTCATTCGAGAGTCAACTGAAAACCTTTAGGCAGAATGGCACAAATCCTACGTTTTATTTCACTGCCTCTTAAGTTCAGTCAGATCTTTTTCATTCATACTTACACCCCACTGCAATAGGCGCAACCCAGCAGTTAGGATGTTTTCTCATACACTCAGTACAATTTTATTTCAATTATACTGTTCATAATCATCTCATCAAAAGTGTTAGTAAAGACAAAAGGTAAAAATGACATTCAACAAGGCTTACTAGTCTAGGTATTTCAGACAGAAATGGAAGATAGACATGAAAACAAAGAAAGATGTAAATTATCTATTCCACACAAGAAGTAACATTTACCTAAACATTCAGACTTCCTCACACGGGGCACCATTTTTTTTGTTTTGGCAGTTTTCTCTACCCACACTTATCTACTTGATTCTATACAGTTTATAAACGTAATAAGTGATTATAACCTTTTTGTCTATACCTGAATTTAGCCAATAGTGTTAATATTAAAGGATAACCACTGTGCAAAAAATAAAGATCTAATTTTATTTACACAGCAAGGAAGCTTTCTATTAATCAAATACAACAAAAATATGATACAGAAGGTTACCAATACAAAGAAAGTTACAGGAAAAAGACAAACAGAATAATACATTACACAGACATCCTGATGACTGCTCCTCCAAAGAGGCAAGGGACACAGAGTTGGGGGTCTTGCTAAGGTGTTAAATAGACTCTGCAAAGGACCACCCACAGACTCATCCACCCAAGTAAATTTACACCTTTTCACATATCTTAACCTCCCAAGGGTGGGCTTCAGAGGATTGGTCAGTTCAGTTAAAAGAAAAACAGGAAATTCCAGTTGCCTTCCATCCCCCCCCCCCCCTCCATTGAGTCTTTTGTGTAATCCCCCCCCCCCCCCCACAGTCACAGTAACATACCTGGAGGTGTGTTGAGGTGATACAACAGATGGTAAAAATGTTACATAACTTGAGACCCCGAACAGAAGTTCACAATAATATTAACATTATTATAGGCCCAAAATAGCCACCATATCACGTCTCCTGGGACAATTGGCCTGCATGTGCCCCCGCTGTTTGCAAATGTGACATTGGGGCTGGTGTGCCTTTCCTATATCCCTCCACCTGTTTTGAGAATCACAGGAGGCTCCGTGAGACACTGGGCTTTTGGCAGGGGTTACATGAGGCCTTACATAGTTAACAGGAAAAGTCCTTGATAAATGTGTGTCTGGCTTCAATTCTGTGCTAATCTTCTGATCCACTCCCCGAGAGTGGATCTGGGTCGCACTCCCCGAGAGTGGATCTGGGTCGCACTCCCCGAGAGTGGATCTGGGTCGCACTCCCCGAGAGTGGATCTGGGTCGCACTCCCCGAGAGTGGATCTGGGTCGCACTCCCCGAGAGTGGATCTGGGTCGCACTCCCCGAGAGTGGATCTGGGTCGCACTCCCCGAGAGTGGATCTGGGTCGCACTCCCCGAGAGTGGATCTGGGTCGCACTCCCCGAGAGTGGATCTGGGTCGCACTCCCCGAGAGTGGATCTGGGTCGCACTCCCCGAGAGTGGATCTGGGTCGCACTCCCCGAGAGTGGATCTGGGTCGCACTCCCCGAGAGTGGATCTGGGTCGCACTCCCCGAGAGTGGATCTGGGTCGCACTCCCCGAGAGTGGATCTGGGTCGCACTCCCCGAGAGTGGATCTGGGTCGCACTCCCCGAGAGTGGATCTGGGTCGCACTCCCCGAGAGTGGATCTGGGTCGCACTCCCCGAGAGTGGATCTGGGTCGCACTCCCCGAGAGTGGATCTGGGTCGCACTCCCCGAGAGTGGATCTGGGTCGCACTCCCCGAGAGTGGATCTGGGTCGCACTCCCCGAGAGTGGATCTGGGTCGCACTCCCCGAGAGTGGATCTGGGTCGCACTCCCCGAGAGTGGATCTGGGTCGCACTCCCCGAGAGTGGATCTGGGTCGCACTCCCCGAGAGTGGATCTGGGTCGCACTCCCCGAGAGTGGATCTGGGTCGCACTCCCCGAGAGTGGATCTGGGTCGCACTCCCCGAGAGTGGATCTGGGTCGCACTCCCCGAGAGTGGATCTGGGTCGCACTCCCCGAGAGTGGATCTGGGTCGCACTCCCCGAGAGTGGATCTGGGTCGCACTCCCCGAGAGTGGATCTGGGTCGCACTCCCCGAGAGTGGATCTGGGTCGCACTCCCCGAGAGTGGATCTGGGTCGCACTCCCCGAGAGTGGATCTGGGTCGCACTCCCCGAGAGTGGATCTGGGTCGCACTCCCCGAGAGTGGATCTGGGTCGCACTCCCCGAGAGTGGATCTGGGTCGCACTCCCCGAGAGTGGATCTGGGTCGCACTCCCCGAGAGTGGATCTGGGTCGCACTCCCCGAGAGTGGATCTGGGTCGCACTCCCCGAGAGTGGATCTGGGTCGCACTCCCCGAGAGTGGATCTGGGTCGCACTCCCCGAGAGTGGATCTGGGTCGCACTCCCCGAGAGTGGATCTGGGTCGCACTCCCCGAGAGTGGATCTGGGTCGCACTCCCCGAGAGTGGATCTGGGTCGCACTCCCCGAGAGTGGATCTGGGTCGCACTCCCCGAGAGTGGATCTGGGTCGCACTCCCCGAGAGTGGATCTGGGTCGCACTCCCCGAGAGTGGATCTGGGTCGCACTCCCCGAGAGTGGATCTGGGTCGCACTCCCCGAGAGTGGATCTGGGTCGCACTCCCCGAGAGTGGATCCGGGTCGCACTCCCCGAGAGTGGATCCGGGTCGCACTCCCCGAGAGTGGATCCGGGTCGCACTCCCCAGGAATTGGCAATCAAGTTCTCCAAGATCATTCCCCAGCAGAATGTCAGCAGGTAGGCCTGGCATTACCCCAAGAGATCAAAGTTTTTTCCCAAAACCATAAGCCAGCTGAACTATAGCCCCCGGGATATGTTTCCTGCCCCCCCCCCCCGCTAGTTCAATAGAAAAGCCAGGGTCTTCTTTGATCACTGCAGGATTCAATACACAGGGATCAACAATTGTCAGGAATGTACCTGTGTCACGGAAACTAATGACCTTTCTGCCACCGATAGAGATCTGCAAATGCTGCTGCCTCTTCTCAGGGTAACTTGGAGTAAGTGGACGAACTCCGTAGACTCCTTGAGGGGTGTCGGTTTCTGTTGGAGGCATCCATTCACTTTGGAAAGGGGAGAGGCTCTTTCCTCCTAGCACCAGCTGCACATCGTGATCAGGGCAAGGGGTTTGGGGGGTGGATGTTCTTTGAGCATCTAGCCTTGAGATGCCCGGGTTGTCCACATTTATAACACTGGCATTACATAGTGATCCTGGAGGGCTGGATCGTAGATATGGGGGTGGTAGAACTTAGATGAGGTGAGGGGTGGCATGGCTCTTCAGGGGACAGGCAACACCCAGGGTCCCTGCGGGTTCAGTCACCAGTTTTTTTTCCATTGTGGTTTAATTGTGAGCATTTCGTCAGCTAGCGCAACAGCCTTCTCTAGGGTGGCTGGATTTCGCTCCTTCACCTACTCCCTGACCTCAGAGGGACACTTGTCATAAAATTGCTCCTTCAGGAAAGTCTGCATAATACACTCAACCGAGAGGGCCTGTTTGCCCTCCAGCCAGCAGGACAAGTCTCGAAACTGAATCCTGTAGGTTTCCGGGGTCACAGCATAGTACTGAAGCACAGTCTGTTTGACCCTGTCATAGTCTCGATTCCATTGTTCGGTATGCAAAAGCAGCGCCCCCTTCTAGCAGGCCTACCAAGTGGCGCACCCAGTCCACACGGGGCACTTCCAGCAATTGGCACAAATGTTCAAAATATTTGAAAATCCATCCACATCCCCTGCAACTTCACAAAATGGCTTGAAGTCCTTACGGGTCACCCTTGGTAGGTCAGGCATAAGAGCTCATGGGCTGGGGAGGGCACCTTGTCCCCTGAGGTCCCTCAGGGTTTCCTTCTCATGAGCTCTCTGGATAGCCACCTGTTTGTCATCCAAGGTGGCTTTGGGACTGAGGATAGCCATCTCCTCCTCATACCAAGTGATCCAAGGGCTCTTGCGGCTTGGGCCATAAGACCCAGGAAACCTATTCTCGGGCTGTGGTGCAATCATGTCATCTATCCTTTGAAGGCTGGCTTCCTAAATAACAGTGACCAGTTCCTCTTTGGAAAGGGCCCTGCAGGTAAGGCCTAGTTCCTGGGCCTTCTCCTGCAAACTCACCACAGTCCAGTTCCTGTACTCATTAGCCCGGGCTAGGTCCAGTGTCAGGGGGCTATCGCTCTCTATCTTCTTCCGCGTTCTGATCGCACTGCTGCCAACCGGTATGTAACGGAAGCGTAGGCGGGACAGAATGCACACGGAGGATGATAAATACACAAAGTTTTATTGAAATAGCTGAGGCACTTAATCAGGGTAACAAGGTACCGGGTCCGTGTCCCCAAAGGGGGGGAAAGGGAGGAGTCCAGACAAAGATTAATCGGGCACACGATAGGGCGGTTCAGGTAGCGATAATCCGAGCATTCAATGGGGCAGTCCAGGCAATAGAAATCCGGGCGCACAATAGGGGCAGTTCAAGCAATAATCCGGTCATTCAATGGGCAGTCCAGGCAAGGGGAATATGGGTGCCCTACAGGGCAGTCCAGGCAAGGATAATATGGGCGTACAGCAGGGCAGTTCAGGCAAGGGCAATAGGGCGCACAATAGGGACAGTTCAAACACTCAGCCATATGTGGCTTGTAGGAGCACTCACGGCAGGTAGCTTCCAAGGATAATCAGCAGACAATGTGCAGGAACACTCACAGTGATCAGCGGACAGGGACCCTCACAGCGATCAGCTTTCCAGGGACAACAGCAGCCAGCGGACCGGGACCCTCACAGCGATCAGCTTTCCAGGGACAACAGCAGCCAGCGGACAGGGACCCTCACAGCGATCAGCTTTCCAGGGACAGCAGCAGCCAGGGGACAGGGACCCTCACAGCGATCAGATTTCCAGGGACAACAGCAGCCAGCGGACAGGGACCCTCACAGCGATCAGCTTTCCAGGGACAGCAGCAGGCAAGCTTGCAGGGACTCAGCAGGGTCTTGGCTGTGGGGTCTGGCCTCAGCTCAGACCTCACACAGTGCTTCTCCTACGAGTAAGGGACTAATGGGTCTTCAGAGAGCTGTGTGTCTTGGTCGCAGCTTCAAGACTACACAGGCAATATAGGACCACAAGTCCCAGCAGTGCACAAAGCAAAGCACAGTTCACTGCATCTCCTAGTTAGGGCTCAGCCAGGAGTGACTCTGATCCTCACTAAAACTCTCCCATTTATAAAGAGACAGCATGGCCCTTTCAATTGACCAAGCCCCAAACTCCTGCTGGAACTGGTCTGGCCTGTCCTTTCACAGCCACAAAACACCATGCTGTCTGCGCTCCCTGCTGAGATCAATCCCATTTCCCACCCCCTGCGGGGCACAGGAACTCCAAATTGTAGACAAAGCAGGCAAGCTGACTGGCCACAAACAAAACAACACAAAAATAAAAGAATATTCCTGCTGTCCGTCACACCATCATTTGTTGCATATCAGTGCCGGCTCATCAGTGCCGCCTATCAGTACCCATCATTGTTGCATATCAATGCCGCCTTTCAGTACCCATCATTGTTGCATGTCAGTGCCGCCTTTCAGTACCCATCATTGTTGCATATCAGTGCCGCCTTTCAGTACCCATCATTGTTGCATGTCAGTGCCGCCTTTCAGTACCCATCATTGTTGCATGTCAGTGCCCATCATTGTTGCATGTCAGTGCCCATCATTGTTGCATGTCAGTGCCCATCATTGTTGCATGTCAGTGCCCATCATTGTTGCATGTCAGTGCCCATCATTGTTGCATGTCAGTGCCGCCTATCAGTGCCCATCATTGTTGCATGTCAGTGCCTCCTATCAGTGCCCATCATTGTTGCATGTCAGTGCCGCCTATCAGTGCCCATCATTGTTGCATGTCAGTGTCGCCTATCAGTGCCCATCATTGTTGCATATCAGTGTCGCCTATCAGTGCCCACCATTGTTGCATGTCAGTGTCGCCTATCAGTGCCCACCATTGTTGCATGTCAGTGCCTCCTATCAGTACCCATCATTGTATGTCAGTGCCGCCTATCAGTGCCCATCATTGTTGCATGTCAGTGTCGCCTATCAGTGCCCATCATTGTTGCATATCAGTGTCGCCTATCAGTGCCCATCATTGTTGCATATCAGTGCCGCCTATCAGTACCCATCATTGTATGTCAGTGCCGCCTATCAGTACCCATCATTGTATGTCAGTGCCGCCTATCAGTGCCCATCATTGTTGCATGTCAGTGCCGCCTATCAGTGCCCATCATTGTTGCATGTCAGTGCCGCCTATCAGTGCCCATCATTGTTGCATGTCAGTGCCGCCTATCAGTGCCCATCATTGTTGCATGTCAGTGTCGCCTATCAGTGCCCATCATTGTTGCATGTCAGTGCCCATCATTGTTGCATGTCAGTGCCCATCATTGTTGCATGTCAGTGCCCATCATTGTTGCATGTCAGTGCCCATCATTGTTGCATGTCAGTGCCCATCATTGTTGCATGTCAGTGCCGCCTGTCAGTGCCCATCATTGTTGCATGTCAGTGCCGCATATCAGTGCCCATCATTGTTGCATATCAGTGCCACCTATCAGTGCTGCCTAATCAGCACACATCAGTGAAGGAGAAAAATTACCTGTTTGCAAAATGTTCTAGAAACAAAGAACAAGTTTTTTTTTAGGTTTTTTTTTTCAAAATTTTTGCTCTTTTTTTTGTTTTATAGAGCACAAAATATAACCCCCAGCGGTGAGTACATACCTCCAAAAGAAATCTCTCAATTTGTGTGAAAAGAAATTATTAAAACTTCATATGGGTACAGTGTTGCATGACAGCGCAATTGTCACTCAAAGTGTGAGAGCTCTGAAAGCTGAAAATCTGGCCTGGACTGGAAGGGGGTAAAAGTGACTAAGTGGTTAAAAGCGCAACAATGGTACATTTTCAAAATTGAAGGTTTTAATGAATGAACACAATGTAACCGGTGCAACAAACGTCTTCTTCGCTAAACATTTTAATAAAAAAAAAAATGAGACGCTCTGACCAGCGTGTTACAAAAGCAGTAAAGAGCCAAGTTCAGGTGACGTCTCGGCAAATCCGTCAGATTTTGTCAGTCTTTTGTTTAATGTAACTTGCTTGTCTACTGCAGTGATCATCAGTGCCTCCAGGTTTTGCTGCGACAGTCGTGATCTTGTCCTTGACACTGAGATTTTTAGTTTTCATAAAGATTTTATTGATGCAAACATCAATATACATGAACATAACCCCAGAAGTCAGCCCATAATGTCTCCTACAAACAAGCAGCAAGCAGGGACAATGTGGTCATGGGCAAAAATCTAATCAACAAAGTGTTCATTATACAGCGAGTAAGGGAAAAAAAACAAAAAATCTTCTATACGATTTATCATTACAATACAGTTCTGCAAAATCCTGGAGGGTGTATGAGGGAACACCGAAATCCTATTCAATATTTGCTAAATAGCAGCGAGAGGAAGTTCAATCGAAAAAAAAAAAAAAAAAAGGGAACAGAGAAAAAACAGCCAAGGAACAGTTAAAAATCCAAGAAAAAAGAGGGATGAGAAGGGAGAAGAAAAAGGCAGGAGAGAGGAAAGGTAAAGCAGCAAGAGAGGAGAAAAGGGAAAAAAAAAAAGAGGGAGAGGAGGGTGGGGGGGTTGTGTGCCTGAGGGCTAATAGGGGGACCCAAAAGTCCCAACCGGAAGGTGACAGACTGCCTGTAACACCACAAAGCTCCCGTCCTGAACAGACTTTAAGATTTCTAACTTGGAAAAGCATCTTTCACGTGTACGCAGTGTAGTGCTCCGTGTAATTTTTGTATTTGTATGCCAAGAAGAGATTCTCCAAGGCTACTGAACCCAGTCGGTGCTGACAGAGTCGTGTAAAAGCACTGGACACCAAAAATCCTATTCAACATTTTGCTAAATAGCAGCGAGAGGAACTTCAAGTAAAAAAAAAAGAAACAGCCAAGAAACAGTTAAAAATCCAAGAAAAAAGAGAGGGATGAGAGAAGAAAAAAAAAAGGCAATAGAGAGGGAAAGCAAAGCAGCGAGAGAGGAGAAAAAAAAAGGGGGGGAGGGAGAGGAGGGTTTGTGTGCCCGAGGGCTAATAGGGGGACCCAGAAGTCCGGATAGGAAGGTGAGAGACTGCTCACCGCAAAGCTCCAGTCAATAGATTCTCCAAGGCTACTGAACCCAGTCGGTACTTACAGAGTCGTGTAAAAGCACCGGACACCAAAAATCCTATTCAACATTTTGCTAAATAGCAACGAGAGGAACTTCAATTGAGAGAGGGAAAAAAAAGGGAACAGAGAGAAAACAGCCAAGGAACAGTTAAAAATCCAAGAAAAAAGAGAGGGAAGAGAAGGGAGAAGAAAAAAAAAGGCAGAGCGGGAAGGCAAAGCAGTGAGAGAGAGGAGAAAAAAAAAGGGAGGGAGAGGAGGATGGGGGGGTTGTGTGCCCAAAGGCTAATAGGGGGACCCCAAAGTCCCGACCGGAAGGTGACAGACTGCTCAGGTCGCCTGTAACGCCACAAAGCTCCCGTCCTGAACCAACTTTAAGATTTCTTACTTGGAAAAGCATCTTTCACATGTTGCCCTGTAGTGCTCGGTGTAATTTTATATACAGTCAGATCCATAAATATTGGGACATGGACACAATTCTAACATTTTTGGCTCTATACACCACAATGGATTTGAAATGAAACAAACAAGATATGCTTTAACTGCAGACTTTCAGCTTTAATGTGAAGGTATTTACATCCAAATCAGGTGAACGGTGTAGGGATTACAACAGTTTGCATATGTGCCTCCCACTTGTTAAGGGACCAAAAGTAATGGGACAGAAAATTAATCATAAATCAAACTTTCACTTTTTAATACTTGGTTACAAATCCTTTGCAGTCAATGACAGCCTGAAGTGTGGAACGCATAGACATCAGCAGACGCTGGGTGTCATCCCTGGTGATGCTCTGCCAGGCCTCTACTGCAACTGTCTTCAGTTCCTGCTTGTTCTTGGGGCATTTTCCCTTCAGTTTTGTCTTCAGCAAGTGAAATGCTCAATCGGATTCAGGTCAGGTGATGGACTTGGCCATTGCAGAACATTCTACTTCTTTGGTTGCTTTTGCAGTCTGCTTTGGGTCATTGTCCATCTGCACTGCGAAGCGTCCAATGAGTTGTGAAGCATTTGGCTGAATATGAGCCGATAATATTCCCGAAACACTTCACAATTCATCCGGCTGCTTCTGTCAGCAGTCACATCATCAATAAACACAAGAGAAGCAGTTCCATTGGCAGCCATACATGCCCACGCCATGACACTACCACCACCATGCTTCACTGATGAGGTGGTATGCTTAGGACCATGAGCAGTTCCTTCTCCATACTCTTCTCTTCCCATCACTCTGGTACAAGTTGATGTTGGTCTCATCTGTCCATAGGATGTTGTTCCAGAACTGTGAAGGCTTTTTTACATGTCGTTTGGCAAACTCTAATCTGGCCTTCCTGTTTTTGAGGCTCACCAATGGTTTCCATCTTGTGGTGAACCCTCTGTATTCACTCTGGTGAAGTCTTCTCTTGATTGGTGACCTTGACACACATACACCTACCTCCTGGAGAGTGTTCTTGATCTGGCCAACTGTTGTGAAGGGTGTTTTCTTCACCAGGGAAAGAATTCTTCGGTCATCCACCACAGTTGTTTTCCGTGGTCTTCCGGGTCTTTTGGTGTTGCTGAGCTCACCGCTGCGTTCCTTCCTTCTTTTTAAGAATGTTCCAAACAGTTGTTTTGGCCACGCCTCATGTTTTTGCTATCTCTCTGATGGGTTTGTTTTTGTTTTTTCAGCCTAATGATGGCTTGCTTCACTGATAGTGACAGCTCTTTGGATCTCATCTTGAGAGTTGACAGCAACAGATTCCAAATACAAATAGCACACTTGAAATGAACTCTGGACCTTTTATATGCTCATTGTAATTGGGATAATGAGGGAATAACACACACCTGGCTATGGAACAGCTGAGAAGCCAATTGTCCCATTACTTTTGGTCCCTTAACAAGTGGGAGGCACATATGCAAACTGTTGTAATTGCTACACCGTTCACCTGATTTGGATGTAAATACCCTCAAAATTAAAGGGGACAGTCTGCAGTTAAAGCACATCTTGTTCGTTTTATTTCAAATCCATTGTGGTGGTGTATAGAGCCAAAAATGTTAGAATTGTGTCGATGTCCCAATATTTATGGACCTGACTGTATGCCAAGAAGAGACTCTCCAAGGCCACTGAACCCAGTCGGTGCTGACAGAGTCGTGTAAAAGCACCAGACATACAGTTCTTGCAGGTGTCCTTTACAGCAGCTATAGCAGTGACTGGCTCTGCACTAGAGCTGGTGTGTTGCTGTTCCAAATCTGAACCCAGTTCTTCACTCTTTTCATCATCGCTGTCATTCATCAGGCCTTTACAGATATTTTTGTATCTGGAGGCAAACGAGATAAGTTCCTCACGTAGAGCGACTGGGTCTATTTCGGGTATTGCTTCTGATGTGACATTTCAACTGAATTTTGTCTGAAGAGGCCAGCATTTCTTCCAGCCCATTTGGATGGAAGCAAGAAATTTGCCTACAAAGGTCTCCCATGGGTGGAAAATCTCAACTTCACGGTAATAGTGTCAAGGATAATGTCGTAACAAGAAATTTCCTAAAATGTTTCTTGTTATCCGTACCTTCTGCAGTTCTTAGTCCAGGAAAGCTCTTAAATGTTTTCACTCGCCGACTTCTCATTTCTAAAAATCAAATTCAGTAGCCAATGGCAAAACTCCAGCAAAGTCTCTACATAATTTTACTCCCAACGCTTTACAGCGTCATCCACCATTCTCCATGCCTGGATACAATCAAGGCATGTTTGACTGCAGATAATCTGATACAGGGGTAGCGATGTCAAAAATGCGAACGAAGGTAAAAGCTACCAGGAGGGTTTCGAATTTACAGAGATTCTCAATTAATGTCAGAGCTTCGTGGAAAACTTTTTAGGTTCGAAAAATCAGGAGATTAAAAATGAAAAATGGCGCAGGGAGAGGACCACACATGGGTCTAGATTGGTGGATGATGCTGTAAAGCGTTGGGAGTAAAATATGCAGAGACTTTGCTGGAGTCCACCACCTAGGACCCTTGGACTATGGACTTCCCTGTCTCCATTTGTCGCTTCATCGCCACCCCATTTTGAACTCTACAAATGATGGATACAGCGGGAGAAATAAAAATATAAGGGAATAGACGTACAATAATGAGTTCAAAATGGGGTGGCGATGAAGCAACAAATGGAGACAGGGAGTTTTCTGTATGTGTCACTTGTGAAACTAAAATAGGAAGTGCAGCGAGGGACAACAAAACCCAGCAGATTCTCCATAACAAACTTTTTTTTTTTTTTAAAACAAACAAAACAGCATAGCTTCATTATAGATCACTGAGCCCAGAGGAACCCTTAGGGCATGGGAGGGGCTAATAGTTAATACTCCCACATGGCCATTACATGAGCTGCAGCCCTCCTGTAAGGGACCACCAGGCGGTACCACTAGCACTCCACTGGCCAGACGTCCCCAGCGCACGGTATCTAAGCCCCAGGGTACGTGTTCACCAGAGCCCCTGATGGTGGGGATGGACTTTAAGTACCCGAGACCAGGTCGTGGCTACTGAGCACGCCTGTCAGTGGTAGCGGTATTCGCCAGGGGCTCCCGCAGGGAAGAGCCTGATGTGAGGAGGTCGGGTGATCCCGTCGGGATGGATGGATGGCTGAGCAAGTGCAGGGTCAAACGGGCCGGGTTGGTAACAGTGGGGACGGAGCAGTACAAGGCAGTGGGCAGAGAGTAGTCGGGTCACACGCCACGTCAGCAACGGAAGGTCAGATCCAAACGGGGGCATTCAGGAGAGAGGTCGGGCAAAGCAAGGGTCTGGGCAGGAGAAGGCAACAAGGTCAGGTACAATCCGGGTCAGTAACTTACTTAGAACAGGTTCGCAGATACAAGGAAAGACCAGAAGGCACTGAATGACAGCTCAGGGCCATTTAAATATCCCGCCCTGCGCTGCCATTGGTGCCACGCGCGCGCCCGCGGTCCCTACTGCGCATGCGCGAACTCCCTCGCTGCGGACGGCCAGGTCTCAGTGCCCGCATTCTGAGACAGGGCGGTGCACTGCGCCTGCGCCGAGCCCATCGCGGCGGGGATCCCTGACACCTCCTCTCTACAGTGGCTTCAATGAAACTCCGGATTATCCTTGTCCCAAGGGGTATCAGACAAGGGAGTATCATACAGGCCAATATCACCAATACCACTCCTAGTATGGCCTTCAACCCACTAGTGTTTGGGAACCAATCTCCAAACCAGCTGCCCACATTAAATTCATCCCATGTTTGCACTGGAACACAAGCACCTTTTTTTCATTTTATCTGTGATTTCTTCTATTACTTTGCCATGATCATCCATCTCCAGACAGCAATTCCTTAAATTGAACTTTCCACACGCCCCTCCCCCGGCCACTAAAGCAAGTCTGTTCTGACAAATACTAGTGTGCAACTTAGTTCCTTGTTTGGGAAGTAAATTAAAAGCATTTGCAGACTCATTGCTAATCATTTCTACAACAGCTTGTAGCCTAATAATCCGATTAATCATATAGATAGGGGTGCAGTAGCCATGTGATCCGTCCTTCGCCCAGGTGGTGGGACCATAATACTGGATAACACGTTCGGGGGGCCATTTATTTTCTTTCAAAACCTCTATCTCTAGGCCGGATGCCCTTCTTTTTCTTTGTAACTTGTCATACACCGAGACCCCCAGCTGCTCTCCGCTCCTTTATGGGGAGGAGGAAGAATGAGGGTTTCAGTATTCCCAAGACACAGGCTCCTGACCAGTCTTGGGGGAGCTCTGAATTCCACAAATCCCAGTACAGGCTCCCTGGTGCTTTCCAGTCACTTTTTTTTGTGAGATCCTTCCATGTCCCTAATGAATTTTGAAGTTTGTAAAGGAATGTGGGTCGTACCAGGGGCGGACTGACAACTCATGGGGCCCCTGGGCAGTACGGGATCATGGGGCCCCTGTGTCCTTGCCCAAACTCAAGCCTATGAAAAAGGTACCAGGGGCATCTCATGGGGCCCCCTACTGACCCCAGGCCCTCGGGCAGTGCCCGAGTTTCCAAATGGTCAGTCCGCCCCTGGGTCGGACATAGGCACTTCCTTATTACTTTACCAGGAGGTACTTTTAGAGGTGTCATTGTAACCTGTTGCCCTAGGCAGGCCATTTTCCCTACGTGGGTTTTATACATTGGACCTGACCTGGCTATACAGTACTTCCCAATTATTGATGTTTTTAGATGTTGTTCTGATTTTGTTCACTCAGAGGGTTTTTCAGTGATAACATCAAATGGCATGTTGTAATCTATCTCCCAGGCTTCCCAGGGCCACTGGTCCCCCATGTTGGTCCCTCCACACACGTAGCAATTAGATACCTTCAAGTTGTCAGCTACTCTCTCCACCAGTTCTATGAACAGGTTCTTGGTACTAGGGGGTGCCTCTTTACCAGCGGCAAGTTCTTCATAGAGAGAGTGGAACAATTGATGTGTGGCACTCTTGGTTCCTTCTGTTTCTATAGATAGATAGATAGATAGATAGATAGATAGATAGATAGATAGATAGATAGATAGATAGATAGATAGATAGATAGATAGATAGATAGATAGATAGATAGATAGATAGATAGATAGATAGATAGAGATATATATATATATATATATATATATATATATATATATATACACACAATTGTTCCTGGGTCTGATCCCCTTCATATATGTTTACTCCCAACTTATTACCCCATTGTGTCAAAAAAAAAACTTGGCGGGATTATATATGGTGAAGATTACAGGGGTGCAGCCCCCTATCGAGCAGCTGGATATGCTAGGCAAGGATTGGAGGATAGCATCATGATTGTTCTCTCCCCATGCTACACAACCCCACCGGGAACAGTAATTCCATGCTTCATTATTACAGCCACGTCCTAGCTTCCCTGAGCAAATGTATTTGTCGTTAAGTATTCCTTTTCCCACTCTAACCCCTCGCAGCTTCTCCTGGGGAAATGATTTAGGTTAATAGCAGAGCATACAGGTGAAACTCAAAAAAATAGAATATTGTGCAAAAGTTCATTTATTTCAGTGCAGCAACTTAAAAGGTGAAACTAATATATGAGATAGAATCATTACATGCAAAGCAAGATAGTTCAAGCTGTGATTTGTCATAATTTTGATGCTGAGGTGTTATGGAAGACCAGGATGCTTCAATAGCGGCCTTCAGCTCTTCTGCATTGTTCGGTCTCATGTCTCTTGGCAATGTCCCATAGATTCTCTATGGGGTTCAGGTCAGGCGAGTTTGCTGGCCAATCAAGCACAGTAATCCCACGGCTATTGAACCAGGTTTTGGTGCTTTTGGCAGTGTGGGCGGTGCCAAGTCCTGCTGGAAAATGAAGTCAGCATCCCCATAAAGCTAGTCTGCAGAAGGAAGCATTCTTCCTCCATACTCTGGGTCCTTGGGCCTCTCCAGTCTTCCTCCATACTCTGGGTCCTTGGGCCTCTCCAGTCTTCCTCCATACTCTGGGTCCTTGGGCCTCTCCAGTCTTCCTCCATACTCTGGGTCCTTGGGCCTCTCCAGTCTTCCTCCATACTCTGGGTCCTTGGGCCTCTCCAGTCTTCCTCCATACTCTGGGTCCTTGGGCCTCTCCAGTCTTCCTCCATACTCGGGGTCCTTGGGCCTCTCCAGTCTTTCTCCATACTCGGGGTCCTTGGGCCTCTCCATTCTTCCTCCATACTCTGGGTCCTTGGGCCTCTCCATTCTTCCTCCATACTCTGGGTCCTTGGGCCTCTCCATTCTTCCTCCATACTCTGGGTCCTTGGGCCTCTCCATATTCTGGGTCCTTGGTTTCCAAATGAGTTGCAAAAGTTGCTCTCATCAGAAAAGAGGACTTTGGACCACTGAGCACCAGACCAGGTCTGTTTTTCTTTAGCCCAGGTAAGACGCTTCTGATGTTTGTTGTTCAGCAGCGGCTTGACAAGAGGAATACGACATTTGAAGCCCATGTCCAGGATCTGTCTGTGTGCGGTGGCTCTTGATGCACTGACTCCAGCCTCAGTCCACTCCTTGTGAAAGTCCCCAACAATTTTGAATGGCCTTTTCCTGACAATCCTCTCCAGGCTGCGGTCATCCCTGCTGCTTGTGCACCTTTTTCTTCCACACTTTTCCCTTCCACATAACTTTGTATTAATGTGCTTTGATACAGCACTTTGGGGAACATCCAACGTCTTTTGCAATTTACCTTTTGAGGCTTTCCCTCCTCATGGAGGGTGTCAATGATGGTGTCAGGTCAGCAGTCTTTCCCATGATTGTGATTCCTACTGAACCAGACTGAGAGACCATTTAAAGGCTCAGGAACCCTTTGCAGGTGTTATGGCTGCATGAGCTGATTACAGTGGGACACTTTGAGCCGAGAATATTCCACCTTCTCACAATATTCTCATTTTCTGAGATTGTGGATTTGGGGTTTTCATGAGCTGTAAGCCATAATCATCATGACAAATCACGGCTTGAACTATCTTGCTTTGCATGTGATGAGTCTATCTCCTATATTAGTTTCACCTTTTAAGTTGCTGCACTGAAATTAACTTTTGCACGATATTCTCATTTTTCGAGTTTCACCTGTACATCAAAGATCAGGCTCGCTGCAGCATTAGGGTTTAGTTATTAGGGTACAGTTTATCAGCTTGCCTGTGGAGCCGAAGCTCCGTATAGTTAACCAAATTTTGGTGGGTTCATAGGTGGGGTTATAACAACTTACCTGGTTCCCTACAGTGCACATTGAATAAGTTGTTTTCATTGTATACACAAGTGTCAGTTACTGTGCCTTCACATTGATAATGAGAATGCCATAGTAACATTCTAGTAGTCGTGATACATGGGTCACATGATTTGCCCTCTATAGCCTTGACCACTGTAATCAAGCAAAGGCATAACAACAGTTTACTCATCTTTTGAGATTGGCTGTATATTCTTGCAATGACTGGCATGTATCCACGTCTGTTTGTTTTTCTTCTAATTTTACAGCTGTGGCAGTTTTCAGGAGTATTTGGTAGGGTCCTTCAAACTTTGGTCCCAAGGGCACCTTTACATGTTCTTTTACTAGGACCCAATCACCATGCTGTAAGTCATGTGTTCCAGTTACTTGATCTGGAATGGAATAAAAAGCTTGTGCATTGCAGTTAATTGCTTGTGTAAGGCAATTACATAAGAAACAAGGCCATTATGCATTACAACAGTCTGATGTGGAAAATACAACCCTGTCTTAGGTGGGCCTCCAAATAAACTCTCATAGGGGCTCAGGTTCTCTGTCTTATAGGTAGGCGTGGTCCTGATGCTGTAAAGAACCAGAGGGAACAGTTCTGGCCACTGCTTCTTTATTGATCCTTCCCCCTTTTCCTGCATTAGTTTAGCTAACCTATTCTTAATGACTCCTTTTATATCTTTCTACTTTACCTGACACTCCCTGAATGTTCAAATGGAGATCAGTGCCTGTGTATCCTCAAGGCATGGACAAGCTTCCCCATGGTCCTGTTGAGAAACCAAAAATATCCTGAGGCCACCTAGAACCAGGAAAGTCTGCCTCACAATCACAAGCAGAAACACTCCCTGAATGTTCAAATGGTGATCAGTGCCTGTGTATCCTCATGGCATGGACAAGCTTCCCCATAGTCCTGTCGAGACACCCAACAACATCCTAAAGCCACCTAGAACCAAGGAAGTCAACTTTCACAACCGCAAACAGTAACACTCCCTGAATGTTCAAATGGAGATCAATGGCATGGATCAGTTTCCCCATAGTCCTGTTGAGACACCAAAAACTTCCTAAAGCCACCTAGAACAAGGGAAGTCAACTTTCACAACCGCAAGCAGTAACTTCCTGAATGTTCAAATGGAGATCAATGCCCTTGTATCCTTAAGGCATGGACAATCTTCCCCATAGTCCTGTCGAGACACCCAACAACATCCTCAAGGCATGAACAAGCGTCCTTATGGTCCTATCGAGACACCAACAATATCCTGAGGCCACCTAGAACCATGGACAAGCTTCCTTATGGTCCTGTTGAGACACCAACAATATCCTGAAGCCACTGAGAACCAGGAAAGTCAGCTTTCACAACCACAAGCAGTAACCCTTCCTGAATGTTCAAATAGTGATCAGTGCCAGACCGTGTATCCTCAAGGTGTGGACCAGTTTCCCCATAGTTCTGTCGGGAAAAGTTTCCCCAGTGTCCTGTCGAGACACCACCAACCTCCTTGGGCACACTGTCCTTTTTTCTGGAGTTTTGAGCTGGGACAATTGACCTCAGGCTGGCTTGTCGGTAATGTTTTTCTCTCCCAGCCATGGTTGGCATTTCCTTTTCTTTTTACCCGGCCACTCCTGCAGCAAGAGATTTGAAAAACTTTCTTGTTGATTGCCAGCAAAGCATCTTTCAGAGTGTCGAAGAATCTTGCTGCAGCTGGTTTCAGAGAAAACTCTTCTAGGCATCTTTGCTTTGCTGCAACGTGCCTCGCAAACTTCTGAATGTTTTCCAGATAGAGTGGTGGAATTGCTGGATCCACATACTTCAAGCTGCTGGAATAGTTTGATGGTCCATTGAGGGTGCACTTCAATGAAACCTACTGGGGGGGGGGGTCCACATAGCAAAGGTACTCTTTAAATCCTACAAAGAAGAATCAAATGTTTTATGTAGCCCTACCTTCTCCATGCTCAAGACGAGTGGACGATTCAGCAGATGTGCTAGGGGCCAGTTACTGGCCAATGCCTTGGGACTTCATGTCTGGTGACCAGCAGCCATCTTCAGAAGGTCACCACACAATGGAGGTGTAATCCCTGATGCTCTTCTAGGTTTACTACCTGCCTGATGTTAAACATGTATGACCTCACCTCTTGGGAGGTCTATTGCTCCGGTAAGCAGATGGCGTGTTAATTCCCTTGGTGAAGGTGCGCTGAACTTGGTGGTCTGAAGTGGATCTGTACTTTTTTTTTTTTTTTTTTGATTGGACTTTTATTATGAAATTGTGTTTTTTTTATTTAAATATTATTTGCACTAGTACTTCCCCATGAACAAGCTTCCTTTTATGGTCCTATCGAGACACCAACAATGTTCTGAGGCCACCTAGAACCAGGAAAGTTGGCTTTCACAACCACAAGCAGTAACACTCCCTTAATGTTCAAATGGAGATCAATGTCCGTGTATCCTCAAGGCATGGACCAGCTTCCCCATAGTCCTGTCGAGACACCAATGTCCAGAGGCCACCTTGAACCAGGGAAGTCGGCTTTCACAAACAAAAGCAGTAACACTCCCTAAATGTTCAAATGGTGATCGATGCCAGAAAGTTTACTGTATCCTCAAGGCATGGACAAGCTTCCTTTTATGGTCCTGTTGAGACACCAACAATGTCCTGAGGCCACCTAGAACCAGGGAAGTCGGATTTCACAAGCAGTAACACTCCCTGAATGTTCAAATGGAGATCAATGCCCGTGTATCCTCAATGGACACGCTTCCTCATGGTCCTGTCGAAACACCACATAGCAAAGGTACTTTTTAAATCCTCCAAAGGATAATCAAATGTTCTATGTAGCCCTACCTTCTCTATGCTCAAGACAAATGGACGATTCGGATGTGCTAGGCGCCAGTTACTGGCTAATGCCTTGGCACTTCATGTCTGGCAACCAGCAGCCATCTTCAGAAAGTCACCAAAATGGAGATGTAATCCCCGATGCTCTTCTAGGTTTACTACCCGCCTGATGTTAAACATGTATGACCTCATATTCAATAATGAAGATGGGACTTTCAGGGTGCATAAACATGAATATTAAACATATTAAAAAGTTATATAATTTTTATTTTGTATTTTTTAAAAAACAAAAGGAAAAAATACAGAAACATAAACACAAGTTCAGTACTAAGAGTGGAACTGAGACTCAAACTTGATTATATAATTGTAGTTACTCCCTACATGTTTCGCCCTTACGGGCTTCTTCAGGGCAGATTTTTGGAGGGATTTCAACTGCCGGGGCAGTCTAAAGGTATATCCAAAAGAATTATACAATTACCAATCAACTTTAATATATCCAATACAAAGTATTTATTTAATCAAATACATAAAACTCAATGGCTCACCCTGGATGTGAAAGCTCTCAGAGCTAGGAGGAAATAACCTCCTAAGATCTTAATTGGCCTACATGTCCAATTATGCCTAGATGGATGCATCAGACATCCATCTAGGCATAATAGGATAGACAGATCCAAAACTAATTTCATTTCAAAGAAGAGGTCAAAAGTTGAGTAATAAAAATTTAACTTCAGCGGTTTTACCTGTTGAAAATTGCAGACGGATATAAAAGGTATATTTTGTCTAAAGATCTAATTGGCCTATTATGTCCAAAAAGGTTGGAGAATATAATGGGCATCAGATATCCATCTCGGCATAACGGAATTGTCACGGACTGCCAGTGCCTCTCCCATCCCCCGCCATATCCCTTCACCCCTCCCTTCCCCCTTGCACATTCCGATGTCTGTCTGTGGAGCTTCCATGGACAGGGCTGGGCCAGCCGTTGCCGAGGCAACCTAGCCACATCCCAAATGATTTTCAAAAAACCCGCACCGGAAGCAGCCCTCCTCTCTGTTCCTGTCCATGCTGCTGGAATCATTTTGCTCCCGGAAAGATGCTGGGAGGCTCGGGTGAGGGGGATCGAGCCTCCCCAGCCATCCCCCCTGCGCACTCTGCAGACCCCCAAAAGGTCAGGACTGTAGCCCTCTGCAATACCCCAGGGTTGGGAGTCTGAACAGCTCTGCATGAGCCTTCTCCTCCAAAGCTCAGACCCCACAGCTGAGACCCTGCAAGACCATGCAAGTCTGTAAGCCTGTCTACTGAGCACCCTTGCACCCTGTCTGCTGCTGAGTGCCCTGGGAGCTGCTGCTGAGGGACCTTGCACACTGTCTGTGGCTGCGTGTCCCTGGAAGCCATTCGCTGTTGAGTGCCCTGGGAGCTGCTGCTGTCTGCTGATCGCTGGTTGTCCCTAGAACGCTAACCGCTGGTCGTCCCTGTCTGGAGCCGCCTGCCGCTGAGGGTCTGAAAGTTGCTTATCATGAATGTCCTGAACTGTCCCTGCTGTGTGCACCAACCACCCACGTCCTGAACTGTCCCCGCTGTGTGCACCAACCACCCACGTCCTGAACTGTCCCCGCTGTGTGCACCAACCACCCACGTCCTGAACTGTCCCCGCTGTGTGCACCAACCACCCACGTCCTGAACTGTCCCCGCTGTGTGCACCAACCACCCACGTCCTGAACTGTCCCCGCTGTGTGCACCAACCACCCGGGTTATGCACTGCCCTACTACATGCCTAGAATACCCTTACTTGAACCGCCCCATGGCGTGCCCGGAGTATAGCTACCTGTGGTGCCCCTGAGTGCTTGAGCCATCGCTACCCGTTGAGTCGCCGTGAACCCAATGTCCCTAGAAAGCTAGATGGGAGCTGTGCTGAGGCCAGACTCCACAGCTAGAGGCCCGTTGAGTCCCCGAGACCCCTGCCCAGGGGTAGGTTGCCGCCTGTTGCCCGAGGTCCCTGCCCAGGGGTAGGTTGCCGCCTGTTGCCCGAGGTCCCTGCCCAGGGGTAGGTTGCCGCCTGTTGCTCGAGTCTCCAATCCGCTGTCCAGTCACAGAGGGAGCTCGGCCGAGGCCCCAAGCCTAGGGGGGAGATTGCCTGCCTGTCGCTGAAGACCCCCCGTGCCTGGAATCGTCCCTGGTTTGCGCACACATCACCCTCCCTGCCATTTCCCCATTGAGTGTCCTTTCATTTTGTTGCTTCAATAAAGCTTTGTGTGTTCCCCATCTTCTCCGTGTGCTCTGTCCTGCCTACGCTTCTATTACAGGGATAAACATCGGGGAGTCAAGAATTAATTTCATTTCAAAAAGGGAATATAAGGAAAAGGTTATAAGTTAATGAAGGGTTAAAGTTAAGCGGTTTTACCTGTTAAATATTGCAATTCAAGCAGCAAGGACAATGTGGGGGGAAAAAAAGATTTTTAATTGAATATCAATTTCCAATTCCACTACAGCAAACTGCTGTAATTCCTACACCGTTCACCTGATTTGGATGTAAATACCCTCCAATTAAAGCTGACAGTCTGCAGTTAAAGCACATCTTGTTCATTTCATTTCAAATCCATTGTGGTGGTGTATAGAGCCAAAAATGTTAGTTGTCGATGTCCCAATATTTATGGACCTGACTGTAGTAAGCAATGATGTCAGAAGTGACAACTTGCTTACTATTCATGTGATCACAAATTGGCCAATCAGTGATCACATGATCGGGACCTCACACAGAGCTCCCGTACAGCGATTGGTGGATCGCGGTGCTGCACGCTCCCAGGGAGCGCGCACAAGCAGGGGGTGGGGAGGACATTTATGAATGGCCACCGCCCCTGCACTGCCCCGTCCGACCATTTATATACATGGACCGGACAGGAAGTGGTTTTGAAAGGGAGCAATACTGTTGAGACTTCTGCAGAGCTGGCTTGAATAGACCAAACCTCAATTCTAATGCCATCTTGTGGCTGCAAAGAAAAATGACAGCCAAAAGAAAAGAAATACACAAAGGATTGGTCAACATAAAAACAGGAATCACTAAGTGAAAAAACCAAAACAGAAAAACATAAATACAGTAAGCAGGTTAAAGAGTGATCCAAATAAACCAGCTGCCTGCCTACCGGGCACTTCTACCCCCTCCCTGCCTACCGGGCGCTTCTACCCCCTCCCTGCCTACCGGGCGCTTCTACCCCCTCCCTGCCTACCGGGCGCTTCTACCCCCTCCCTGCCTACCGGGCGCTTCTACCCCCTTCCTGCCTACAGGGCGCTTCTACCCCCTTCCTGCCTACAGGGCGCTTCTACCCCCTTCCTGCCTACAGGGCGCTTCTACCCCCTTCCTGCCTACAGGGCGCTTCTACCCCCTTCCTGCCTACAGGACGCTTCTACCCCCTTCCTGCCTACAGGGCGCTTCTACCCCCTTCCTGCCTACAGGGCGCTTCTACCCCCTTCCTGCCTACAGGGCGCTTCTACCCCCTTCCTGCCTACAGGGCGCTTCTACCCCCTTCCTGCCTACCGGGCGCTTCTACCCCCTTCCTGCCTACCGGGCGCTTCTACCCCCTTCCTGCCTACCGGGCGCTTCTACCCCCTTCCTGCCCCCCGGGCGCTTCTACCCCCTTCCGGCCCGCCGGGCGCTTCTACCCCCTTCCTGCCCAGGCCAATTTCCAGCTTTCAGCGCTGTCACACTTTGACAATTGCGCGGTCATGCAACACTGTACCCATATGACATTTTTATAATTTTTTGTGACAGCTTTATTTTGGTGGTATTTAATCCCCTCGGGTTTTTATTTTTTCTTAAACCAAAAACCACAGAATTTTGAAGAAAATTTTTCTTAGTTTTTGTTATAAAATTTTGTAAAGTGATTTTTCTCCTTCACTGATGTGCACTAATGAGGTTGCAGTGATGGGCACTGATAGGCTGCACTGATGAGGAGGCACTGGTAGGTGGCACTAATGGGCACTGAAAGGCAGCACTGACGGGCACTGATAGGTGGCACTGGGTGACACTGAGGCAGCTCAGATGGACATTGATGTGGCACTGATGGGCACTGATATGTTGCATTGATGTGGCACTAGCACGTGGCACTGATGAGCACTGACAGCTAGCATTGATGGACACTGACAGGTGGCACTGCTGGGGCTACACTGATCATCAGTGCTCTGATCATCAGTGTACATGTCCCCTCCGAGGAATGCCGATTACCGGCTCTCCTTTCCTCTGTCAGCGTGACAGCTCGAGAGGAGAGAAATGCCGATAACCGGCATTTCCCTGTTTTACATGTGATCAGCTCTGATTGGACACAGCTGATCACATGACCGAGCCGACATCTTCGGCTCTTTCCATGGATCAGTGATCTGCTGTGTACAAGGGACACAGCGCACCGCCGATCGCCATGCTCTGGGAGCCGCGCATGCGCGGTGAGAATGGGAGGACGTCATATGACGTCCTCTCAGAACGAGAGAACCACCTTGCATCTGTCATATTACTATATGGCGGGCGGGAGGTGGTTAACGAGGTAGTAATAAACACCAAATTGGATAGCGGTTCTTCTGAATTGAACGCATTTTATCTCAAGCTGTTTGGAGCCTTGCAAGAATTGCAGTTGTATGTAAAAGGAGAGTCACCCAAAATGTTCAAAGGTGACTACGCCCGGGGCGTCCTTATAACTGCCAAAAGGATGTTAAGCTCTAATAGGGGGTACAAGTGATTTGCAATTGTTTGATGAAGAATTCCTCCTGCGCTGTAATGGACCCCCAATCCCTACCTATCAGCTGCTAACACTCAAACTGATACCCAACCAGTGCAAAAATGAATAATAAACAATAGTGCAGCGCTAACAAACTAAATCCCTATAAATACTACTTCATGCGCTAAAAAAGCCAAAGACACCTACTTGTGAAATACTTAAATAAAAGCATAAACATGAAAATATATAAAATGTGAAAATTATAACACATCTTAAGGTGACCAAATTATCTTAGTGCCCCATTCCTGCGCCAACAAATAGTAGAATAAAAATCGCAAGCACAAATAACGTGATGGTGCCGCTTCAAATCTCATAAATGAACAAACACATAAATATACAAGTCCAATAAAATAATTCAGTGACGCAGCATACTTCACGCAATGTGCAATTAGTGCTCAATCGTGTAAGTGCCAACACACTTTTCCACTCCAGCTGCAGTGCCTCCTCACCTCCTTTCTACGACCCCTAGGGGCCACAGAGCTTTCAGGATCACCCTGGATCCTCAACAATTCCGTCTGGTAAACCTCCTTAGTTCTCCTATTATGCCTCCTCCACCTTTTTTCTCCTCTGTGACCTATGAGGTCTTTTTAGGCAGTATTTCTGTGAAATCTCACTCTCATATTAGTGAGCAAAAAAAAAGAGATCCTCCATAGTGTAGTAAATCAAGCTTGCAGGCGTTTATTTATCAGCAGAAGTTACTCACATTGTAATACAGCCTCTTCCTCTCCCCTGCATGGGTAAACTGCATTCATGGGGTAACAAAAAGAAAAAAAAATAGTCAAGCGCTTATATCTCATAAATAAAGTAAAGTGCATTCAAAAAAGAATTAATATAAATGAATTAACCACTTGCCTACCAGGCACTTATACCCCCTTCCTTACCAGGCCAATTTTCAGCTTTCAGCGCTGCCGCACTTTGACAATTGCGCGGTCATGCAACATTGTACCCATATGAAATTTTGATCATTTTTTTTCTCACAAATAGAGCTTTCTTTTGGTGGTATTTAATTGCCACTGGGCGCTTTACTTTTTGCGCTATAAATTAAAAAATGTGCAAAAAATTTGAAAAAAAAAAAAAAGTTTATTTGTTTCTTTTATAAAATTTTTCAAACAGGTATTTTTTCTCCTTCACTGATTTGCGTTGATGAGGCGGCACTGATGGGCACTGATAGGCAGCACTGATGGGCACTGATAGGCAGCACTGATGGGCACTGATAGGCAGCACTGATGGGCACTGATAGGCAGCACTGATGGGCACTGATAGGCAGCACTGATGGGCACTGATAGGCAGCACTGATGGGCACTGATAGGCAGCACTGATGGGCACTGATAGGCAGCACTGATGGGCACTGATAGGCAGCACTGATGGGCACTGATAGGCAGCACTGATGGGCACTGATAGGCAGCACTGATGGGCACTGATAGGCAGCACTGATGGGCACTGATAGGCAGCACTGATGGGCACTGATAGGCAGCACTGATGGGCACTGATAGGCAGCACTGATGGGCACTGATAGGCAGCACTGATGGGCACTGATAGGCAGCACTGATGGGCACTGATGGGCAGCACTGATGGGCACTGATGGGCAGCACTGATGGGCACTGATGGGCAGCACTGATGGGCACTGATGGGCGGCACTGATGGGGGGCACTGATGGGCGGCACTGATGGGGGGCACTGATGGGCGGCACTGATGGGCACTGATGGGCGGCACTGATGGGCACTGATAGACGGCACTGATGGGCACTGATAGGCGGCACTGATGGGCACTGATAGGCAGCACTGATGGGCACTGACTGGCGGCACTGACTGGCACAACCCCTGGGCACTGACTGGTAGGTGGGCACAGGTGGGTGGCACTGGTGGGCACAGGTGGGTGGGCACAGGTGGGTGGCACTGCTGGGCA
>NW_028318062.1:62500-110000 GCF_062004578.1 Staurois parvus
TGTGTGTGTGTGTGTGTGTATATCTCAGTATGCCTGCAGTTTACCCACACATAACGTTATTAAAATATAAATAAATATTTACATTTTTTACATACATAAAATGTGTACAGCCAAATAAACACTCAATAAAATTTGAATAAACACTGATTAAAAGTCACTAATAAAACAATTGAGGTCAAACTCAACATTCAGACCCCTTGGGACCATAGTTCTCATACAATTTATATCCAACATGATTCAGCTCGACTACGGGATATAATCTTATTGTTACCCCTCCAATGCTTTTTAAATCTCTCTCTACCCCAGAATTGCATTGTACTAGGGTCCTTTATTATGGTAAATGGCAAAATGCTTGGAGACATTGTGTTTAGGGAACCCCTCTTCGTATATTTTTGAACATGCTCCCTAAGCCTCTTCCACAATGGTCTTTTCATTCTACCTATATATTGGAATCCACATTTGCATTCTAAACAATACACCACTCCCTCAGTTTTTGCATGAAATAAAGTCTTTGATCACATATATTCCTGCCCTGTGGTAGTGGCTATAAAACTCTTACGTCTGGTATTTTTTGTAGCTTTACAGGCTAGGCAATTTTCTACATGGGAAGAAACCAGTATCATTTAAAGTCATTTTGCTCATATGTGGAGGATCCAACACTCTTCTAACAACCCTAGATTTGACCGTAGGTGCTTTCTGGTAAACAAACCTTGGGTAGTCTGATAGTACTTTGGTTAACCTCCTTGGCGGTATTCCCGAGTGTAGCTCGGGGTAACATTTCAGTACCAAAAGCGGTAACCCCGAGCTACACTCGGGAATACCATGCGGCGCTGCTCCGGCATGTGTTCTTCACTTACCTTACCCTGCGCTCCCACAATGTGTCCCCTGCAGCGTCCCCGGCCATATCCTCCGGCCGATGCCGGCATCCGGCTTCTGTGTCCTGTCCCTGTGATGTCGGGACGTACGGGCACCGCCGCCGGCGGCGGCGGGAAATTTAAAAATTTTAAAAAATGTCTTTTTTTGTTTTCATTTTACACAGTAAAACATTGCTGTTTCAACCTATTTCACATACATATTGTCCCTAGTGCTTTGTCCTGCGCCCTGCCTGCATTTTGTCTGTCCTTTCTGCCTGGAAACTGAGAAACGTCCATGGCGTCCAAAAAGTGTCCCTTTAGGTCAAAAGCGGTTTAGATCAGCTAGAGAACAGCGATAGTAAATCAGAACCACTTACAGAATTAGGTGATAATGATTCGTGGGGGAAATTCGTCATCAGAAACTGAAAACGATTTTGCGACTGAGCTCAGCGATGTGCGAACTTGGCGCTCTATTTCACATTTCAGTGTTTTTGGTTTGATTATATTATTGAATTAAATTTTTTATTATTTTTATATTATTTTTATGATTTATTAAATTATAATTTATGATTTTGTGTTTCAAGTTTTATCCTACCCGGGATGTTTACTAGACTCTTGTTCGGACAGATTTCAGTGAGTTTTTCCTAAAAATTACAGCCTACAATAAAAAAAATACATATTTCCATGCAAAAAAATGGTACCGCTTTCAGCACCAAAAATCTGAAATAATCATACCGCCGGGGAGGTTAACACAGGATCCAATTTTAGTACATTCCAATGTTTTTTTCTAAAAATAGATTCTATTTTTTTATAATGAATATTGAAGTCTAAAATAATAGCTAAATTATCATCCTTTTTTATTTATTTCTTTTTTTTTTTTATCCTTCAAAAGCACATTTCTCTCTGCATTTCCAACTTCAGTTATTTTCTGAGTGATCATATCCTTGGAGTACCCTTTATCTACAAATCTGGACCCCAGCTTTCCTGCCTGATCCAGATAATCTTCATATATGGTACAATTTCTCCTCACTCTTACAAACTGACCTTTCGGTATATTATACAACCAAGGGGGATAATGACAACTCCCCATTGGTATATAGCCATTACGATCCACGTTTTTTAAAAATGCGTTTTAGTTACAAATTTTACATCTTTAAGTTTTAAATTTAAAAAATGTAATCTCGTCACTATGTTCCCACGTGAATTTAATATTTTTTTTCTTGTTATTAAGTTTCCTCAGAAAATTCACTAATGCAGTTTCTTCTCCTTCCCAAACGATGATGACATCATCAATAAACCTTTTATATATTTTTAACTCCTCTGGATGGTTGTGATATATGTCCATTCCTTCCCAATACGCCATAAATATATTGGCCACACTTGGTGCAAAGCGAGCACCCATTGCCACGCCTCTTTGTTTTTTTGGACCTCCTTTGGGTCCATAATAGACTGTAGGTTGGGGACTTAGGAAATATAGCAGACTCCGTGGCATCTTCATGTCCTATAATAGTATACAATGATGCCACATCTGCACTGGCTAAATACACCTCTTTTCCTCCTTTTTAAATTCTTCTAAAATCTGTATCAGGTGTTTGGTGTCTCTTAAATATGCCTTTGTGCTCTTTACCACTGGTTGCAAGAATACATCAATATACAATGGAAAAAAGAGAGGGATCGGTGCAGCGCTAGAATTTATGAAAACATAAATTAAGTACTCGATATCTATGTCCTAAGCGAATAAGCAAAGGCAGAAAAAGAGAAAAAAAGAGAGAAAAAAAAATAAAAAAAATAAAAATGCAATACGCTATTAAGTTAATAATGGCAAAGCACACAGTAGTCCAATTCCCATGTAAATTGCTGTAAGGGATGTGTTGCGGTTCAGAGGTAGAGGTCCTTAAAACAAATTGCGCACTCACCAGAAGTGCGTATAAAATACGCATGTAGAGAGAGATAAATCTTCAAAAACATCTCGGTCAATACGGTTCTGGTCAGGTCGCACTCTACATCATCCTCCATCTCACCGTAATCATCAATTACCAGGGTTCAGTATGGGCGTCAGAAATCCCCTTGGTCCAACCAGGCACTGTGGAAGGTGGTGCTCTCAAAGAGAGCCCAATAAGGGACGCCACATAGTGTAATGTTGTATGAACAGGTTTATTCTCAAAATAAGGTAGAATAAAGGATGCTACTGACCATTTATTATGAAATTGTGTTTTTATTTAAATACTATTTGCACTAGTACTTCCCCATGAACAAGCTTCCTTTATGGTCCTATCGAGACACCAACAATGTCCTGAGGCCACCTAGAACCAGGGAAGCCGGCTTTCACAACCACAAGCATTAACACTCCCTGAATGTTCAAATGGTCATCAGTGCCAGACAGTGTAT
This sequence comes from Staurois parvus, assembly GCF_062004578.1. NCBI lineage: Eukaryota > Metazoa > Chordata > Amphibia > Anura > Ranidae > Staurois > Staurois parvus. The sequence continues at coordinate 65,743 of NW_028318062.1, forward strand.
CCTCAAGGCATGGACAAGCTTCCTTATGGTCCTGTTGAGACACCAAAAACATCCTAAAGCCACCTAGAACCAGGGAAGTCGGCTTTCACAACCACAAGCATCAACATTCCCTAAATATTCAAATGGTCATCAGTGCCAGACATAAGCAAGCTTCCTTTTATGGTACCGACGAGACACCAACAATGTCCTGAGGCCACCTAGAACCAGGAAAGTCAGCTTTCACAACCACAAGCATTAACACTCCCTGAATGTTCAAATGGAGATCAATGCCCGTGTATCCTCAAGGCATGGACAAGCTTCCCCCATTGTCACGGATTCCCCACACACCACACCCGCAGCGACTAGCTAACCGAGGCACGCACGTGCGGCCATGACTTGGGGTAAGAGGGAATAAAGGGGACTTAACTTTGAATATATAAAACCGTATATAACAGGGGTGGCTAACCTGTGGCTCTCCAGCTGTTGTGGAACTACATTTCCCATGAGGCATTGCAAAGATGGGAAGTTACTGACTTGCAGAGGCATGATGGAACTTGTAGTCCTGCAGCAGCTGGAGAGCCGCAGGTTGGCCACCCCTGGTATATAAGATCAGCCGTGATATCCTTTCACAGCCTGCACTACCTCTTGCCACCACCGGAGGGAGACTCCACTCCAATCCAGCTGGTCGACCACACACACACTGGCAGATACAAATCTTATATACAATCTGGTGCACTGATTAGAGTTGAGGAGCAGCCTAGCAATTACACACCCTTCTAGGATTCCTACAGCTAGAACCCCGGTGTTAACCACTCTGCCACTGTCCACACACCCCACACCAGACACACCACAAAAGGTAGCCTGTCACCACCCAACAGTTTATCCGCAGAACGGTCTGCTGGGACACCCCACACACACACAGATCTCCATCTGGTCGATCTGTTACCTTTTACAATCTGCACGCAATCTGCCAACACGCAGTGCAATTGCATACAGATTGGCAATGAGCTTGACCGAGCATTTAAAGGCACTAAAATGATACAATCTAATCAAATCTAATCTCTCCGGAGATATGAACCCGAGCTTAAATACACAGAAGTCACTAATTAATTTTAAGATTTAATTTCCCGAAAGTGGGCGGTGCATAAAATATCTACAAAGTATAAAAAGTTACAGAAATACAAAAAAATACAAGAAGACACAGAAATGACTATTCACTATAAAATTAAAGGGAATAAAAGGCAGAAGTAAAACTTTACCAGGATTTACCCTGCGACTGGAGCAAGTCAGAAAAGTCAGCAATCTGTTGGTTGATCAACCAGCTCCATACGAATCACCATCTTACAATGTCCGGGTACTCCATTTATGGGGATATGGATGTAGGCGGGACATTAGTCTTTGGCCAATTGACCATGGGGGGGGTGTTCCTGTACCTACCCACAGGATGTTCTGGATGCTGACCTGCCCAAGTTCAATTGGACCAAGACTGGCTTGAAACAACAAGTCGAGGATTGGATTTCCGACACCAGCGCATCAGTCTGATCGTGACCGTACCAATCACTGTTCGACTGTCTCACTCCAGCGCCACCTAACCATTTCCTGCATTTTCCTGGCCTTCTACCTAATCCACAAATATGGTTTTCATACGTCGGTGTGGCGCACAGCGTGCCCTACAAGAAGGGAGTATTTCCATCTCTCCAACTAATATTTTAGCTTTTATGAGAGATGAAACATACCCCTTTTGATGTATGGATATACTTTTAGCTCCCCAGACAGATCGGTGACCCCCTGCTTTCATGAAGCCGATATGTCTCAAGCCATTTCCTTTAAACCTGTTTCCCCAGAAGGTGACAAAACCTTATTAGCCCCAAGGTGTCACATCCAGAGGAAGCTAGGGTTTTCAGATGCTAATTGATGAGCTAATTGACCATCTGTCTGAGTACCTATGACTGAATATTTCTTTAACAAGGCATGCAACTACGTTTACAATTACATATTGCTACTGATCACATCTTATTTACTCAAATCTGTACATTTTATGTCACACCCATGGTCCTGTCGAGACACCAAAAACATCCTAAAGCCACCTAGAACCAGAGAAGTTGGCCTTCACAAACGCAAGCATTAACTGCAGTACTCCTTAAATGCTGAAATGGTCATCGGTGCCAGAGAGTGTATCCTCAAGGCATGAACAAGCTTTCTTTATGGTCCTGTTGAGACACCAACAATGTCCTGAGGCCACCTAGAACCAGGAAAGTTGGCTTTCACAAGCATTAACATTCCCTAAATGTTCAAATGGAGAACAATGCCCGTGAATCCTCAAGGCATGGACAAGCTTCCCCATGGTCATGTCCAGACAACAAAAACATCCTAAAGCCACCTAGAACCAGGGAAGTCAGCTTTCACAGCCACAAGCAGTAACACCCCCTGAATGTTCAAATGGAGATCAATGACAGTGTATCCTCAAGGCATGGACATGGTCCTGTCGAGACACCAACAATATCCTGAGGCCACCTAGAACCAGGGAAGTCGGCTTTCACAACCACAAGCAGTAACACTCCCTGAATGTTCAAATGGTCATCAGTGCCAGACAGTGTATCCTGAAGGCATGAACAAGCTTCCATTATGGTCCTGTTGAGACACCAACAATGTCCTGAGGCCACCTAGAACCAGGGAAGTTGGCTTTCACAACCACAAGCAGTAACCCTTCCTGAATGTTCAAATGGTGATCAATGCCAGACAGTGTATCCTCAAGGCGTGGAAAAGTTTCCCCAGTGTCCTGCTGAGACACCAACAACCTCCTTAGGCACACAGCCCTTTTTCTGGAGTTTTGAGCCGGGACAATTGACCTCAGGCTGGCTTGTTGGTCATGTTTTTCTCTCCCAGCCATGGTTGGCATTTCCTTTTTCTTTTTAAACGACCACTCCTGCTGCAAGAGATATGAAAATCTTTCTTGTTGATTGCCAACAGAACATCTTTCAGAATGTCGAAGAATCTTGCTGCAGCTGGTTTCAGAGAAAGCTCTTCTAGGCATCTTCGTTCTGCTGCAACGTGCCTCGCAAACTTCTGAATGTTTTCCAGATAGAGCGGGTGACTTGCTGGATCCACATACTTCAAGCTGCTGGAATAGTTTGATGGTCCATTGTGGATGCACTTCAATGAAACCTACTGGGGGGGAGGTCCACATAGCAAAGGTACTTTTTAAATCCTACAAAGGAGAATCAAATGTTCTATGTAGCCCTACCTTCTCTATGCTCAAGACGAGTGGACAATTCAGCAGATGTGCTAGGCGCCAGTTACTGGCCAATGCCTTGGGACTTCATGTCTGGCGATCAGAAGCCATCTTCAGAAGGTCACCAAAATAGAGATGTAATCCCCAATGCTCTTGTAGGTTTACTACCCGTCTGATGTTAAACATGTATGACCTCATCTCTTGGGAAGTCTGTTGCTCTGGTAAGCAGATGGCTTGTGTGAATTCCCTTGGTGAAAGTGCGCTGAACTTGGTGTAATAGTGTCACATACCTGGTTGGGGAGCCTGACGTGGAGAGACGGCGTCCTCTTACAACTCCCGCTCGGAGCCCCTGATAGTGGGAACAGAGGGCGCAGAGCCAGGAGTGGCAGGAGTGTTGTATAGATCTGAAGCTGATGGCAGATACCTGGGGACCCAGGAGATCCGGACATGAGCCAGGTGCGGGTGCAGGAACCTAGGTGCAGCAGCAAGCCGGTGTGGCGGCAGTCAGGATGCAGATTGTGACCGGGCACCGGTGCGTGGATGCAGTAGCAGACAGGTATGGCGGTGACCCGGATGCAGGCCAGCTGCAGAACCGTGGGTGCAGCGGAAGGTGAGTATGGTAGCTGAAGAGATGCAGGTCAGGTGCAGGCAGGATAATGTAGCAGAGTCAGGCTAGCCGGGTCAGTATCAAGCGGGCAGATAAAGTACAAAAGGAGCAGGCAAGAGAATGGTCAGGGATAGCCGGGGTCAGTGCAGGCGGAGTTCTTTCTTAGTCAGGTAATGCAGAATACAGGTATCAGGAATATGTGCAGGAACGTTGTAGGCCAGAAGGCAATGATTTTACTACTAAGCAGGTTTAAATAGCCCACCTGGCGTGACGTGTGCACTTACTGTGCATGCACGAGTTTTCCAAGCTACTGTGCATTCTCACCGCCGCGACTCGAGGGGATCTGTCGCCGTCGCACCTCTGCACGGCAACAGGATCCCTGACTGTCTGCAGTGGAGCCATACTTTTTTTTTTCAATGGACTTATTACGAGATTGTTTTTTTATTTACATATTATTTGCATTAGTACTTCCTCATTAACAAGCTTCCTTTATGGTCCTGTCGAGACACCAACAATGTCCTGAGGCCACCTAGAACCAGGGATGCCAGCTTTCACAACCACAAGCAGTAACATTCCACTCCCTGAATGTTCAAATGGTGATCAATCCAGTGTATCCTCAAGGCATGGACCAGTTTCCACATAGTCTTGTCAAAACACCAACTATGTTCTGAGGCCACCTAGAACCAGGAAAGTCTGCTTTCACAACCACAAGCAGTAACACTCCCTAAATGTTCAAATGGTTATCAGTGCCAGACAGTGTATCCTCAAGGCATGGACAAGCTTCCCCATGGTCCTGTCGAAACACCAAAAATGTCCTGAGACCACCTAGAACCAAGAAAGTCGGCTTTCACAACCACAAGCAGTAACCCTTCCTGAATGTTCAAGTGGAGATCAATGCCAGTGTTTCCTCAAGGCGTGAAAAAGTTTCCCCAGTGTCCTGTTGAGACACCAACAACATTCTTGGGCACACGGCCCTTTTCTGGAGTTTTGAGCCGGGACAAAGGACCTCAGGCTGGTTTGTTGGTAATGTGTTTTTCTCTCCCAGCCATGGTTGGCATTTCCTTTTTCTTTTTACCCAGCCACTCCTGCTGCAAGAGATATGAAAAACTTTCTTGTTGATTGCCAACAGAACATCTTTCAGAGTGTCGAGGAATCTTGCTGCAGCTGGTTTCAGAGAAGGCTCTTCTAGGCATCTTTGTTCTGCTATGTGCCTCGCAAACTTCTGAATATCTTCCAGATAGAGTGGCTGACTTGCTGGATCCACATACTTCAAGCTGCTGGAATAGTTTGGTCCATTGTGGATACACTTCAATGAAACCTACTGGGGGGGTGGTCAACATAGCAAAGGTACTCTTTAAATGCTACAAAGGAGAATCAAATGTTCAATGTAGCCCTACCTTCTCTATGCTCAAGACGAGTGGACGATTCAGATGTGCTAGGGGCCAGTTACTGGCCAATGCTTTGGGACTTTTTAATGGTTGAACTGGATGGAATTTTTTGTTTTTTTTCAGCCAGACTAACTATGTAACCTGTATGCAGAGCATGAGATATCAAGGATGGCCTTGGATGTTGAGACAGGGACTACAGGGGCATAGGAAAGACAGATGTGCCATGGTGTGAACACTGTTCCACCTAACCAACCAAATGTTCCTCAGACAAGGAGATTGTCAGGAATCCTCTCATGGTTTATCTGTGTTCCCCTGTATAAGGACTCCTATGACTACGTGTCTCACCCTGTGTAGGAATGTATGGAACTGGTCATATTTGTTATTGAGTGTCAGACTTTTTCACTTTCATTTCTCTCTTCCGCTCTCAGCGATGGCGTCTTCTGATCTGAGGAAGGAGCTGGAATGTTCCGTCTGTCTGAACATTTATACAGATCCTGTAACCCTGACATGTGGACACAACTTCTGCCGGGACTGTATTGGCCATGTGTTGGGTGCACAGGAGGGGTCTGGAGGTTTTCTGTCCTGAATGCAGAGAAGAGTTCCAGGAACGTCCTGCACTGAGGAGGAACATAACACTGCGTAGCATAGTGGAGAATTTCCTGTCTGCTCAGCCAGATCAGGAGGAGTCCGGGGTCTTCTGTACTTACTGTGTGGACTCTCCTGTACCTGCTGTGAAATCCTGTCTGATGTGTGAAGCTTCTCTGTGTGACAACCACCTGAGAGTCCACAGCAAGTCACCAGAACACGTCTTATGTGACCCCACCACTTCCCTGAAGGACAGGAAATGCTCCATCCATAAGGAACTACTGAGGTATTACTGCACCGAGGACTCCACCTGTATCTGTGTGTCCTGCAGTTCGGGGGACACCAGTTGGAGACTCAGAGGAGGCCTCTGAGATGAAGAAGAAACTGAGGAATGTTCTGCAGAAACTGATGACAGAGAGGAGACAGACAAGAGTCCAGAGTCTGTAGGAACACGGGAGGAAAGTACAAGGAAAAGCAGATGATGAAACCAAGAGTTACTTCCATGTTGAGAGACCTCAGGAGACGTCTGGAAGACCTAGAGAAGAGTCCTGAGGGACATCTCCGGGTGGGCAGAGCGGGTCTCCTGTCCCATGTTGATTTATATTTGGGATCTGGAGATAAAGGAGGAGCTGTCCAGGAAGATGAAGGACATTGAGGAGCTGTGTAACATGACGGATCCACTGACTGTCCTACAGGAATCAGACACAGGTGACTTGTGTGATACTGAGGATGGAGATGAGGACAGAGAGAGACATGACAACCTCCTCCATGATGGGGGGGATCTCACACACATTACACACGGGTTTATCTGATATCATGTCTGGGGTCAATGTACAGGAATGTACAGGCACACGTCTCTCTACATTCTCTGACATGGGACAGAGTTCTCATCAATGCTCCACCATCCAAGAAACGCCTCAAACCCACCCCCACCATACAACACTCACACTGCCAGGCTGGAGGACCAAATGTTGGGGCTGTACAGCAAACATGGGGGGTGTCGGGGGTTACAGACATATTACTGGATGTGAGGACAGCAGCTAAAGATCTACATATATCAGATGGCAGGAAAACTGCATCCTGGTCCTCCATATCAGAATCGCCCAGAAAAACCAGAGAGATTCCAGGATCCTCAGGTGATGAGCAGTCAGAGCTTCTCCTCCGGGAGACATTACTGGGAAGTAGATGTCGGGGTACTGGACAGTCGGGATGTGTTACCCCAATATAGACAGAGGAGGTCAGTCACGGATTGGATATAAGAAGTACTGGGGGTTGGAGGGGTTGGGGGATAATCAGTACTCAGTGATACATGACAGTAATTGGACCCCATTACCCGGTGGTGTCTCCAGTACCAGAGTCAGGATAGATCTGGATTATGAGGCTGGGCGGATCTCCTTCTATGATCTGTGTGACCCGATCCGACACCTCCACACCATCACCACCACCTTCACTCAGCCCCTCCATGCCGGGGTATATGTAGGGTACTATTCCTGTATAAAGATGTCTGGGGGGGAGGGGGTAAGATGTGAGAAATCTGCCCAGAGACTGGTGACCTCACAGGGCGGAGAATTCTATTGGTTCAATAGTCAGCCAATAGGAGGAAGCAGTAAACAAGAACCGCCATTACCGACTTGTGTATAAAACTGCAGGCTACGGGGCCGTCATCCTCATGCCTAGTGTGTCACTGACCAGGAAAGGCATGCAGGAGGTCAGATATTTTTTTTTCAGACTTCACTGACTGCATGCTTGTTCTGGATCAGTACATAAAGTTTTGCGGTGCAAAACGTAACCACAATATTATTCAACACCCGTGAGAAGCTCCTGATGCCACGCGTTTGCTCCAAACTGTCATCTGAGACCGGCGGCTAAACGCGTGAGTGACACCTTCTGGACGGATGTTTAATATATGGGTATAATTTTACTGGTTTTGGATATCTTTTTATGTAAAAAAAAAAAAAAAAAAAAAAAAATGACTTCACTAGAAGAGCTTTTGTTCACGGCGGTCTTTTGTGGATTCAACGGGCTGAGAAAGTGTTGGAGATCGATTCGTTTGGAGGGCCTTCTCTTGGGGAGGAGCTTCACTTCCTAACAAAGCGTTTCCTGCTGTTCTATCTATTTGGACAGCAACTGAGTCTGGTGAGTGCGCTCTATTACTGCGCCCCTTTCCACACGGGTGCAATGTACGTCCGCTTTTCATCTGTCCGTTTTTAGGGGCGAGTAACAGACCCCGTGTATTTCTGTGGACTAGCGGATGTAAACGGACGATCGTATGTTAATGTCTGTATCCGTTAACATCTGTTTCCTTCCGTTTTTTTTTATAGGGTAGAAGGATTAGAACCCCTGTAACTTTTTTTTTTTTTTTTATATATACTGTATCCTTGTTTTAGATTTCCCTTCATCTCCTGTGTGTTAAAATATTGTTCCCAGGACAGGAAGTGAGGGGAGATCTCTATAATGGAACCCCGAGTTGCAGTAAAATGCTGTCTGGGGTTCTAATCCTCCCCCCACTAGAAGAATCTGTTTTTCCTGACGCACACTTTATTATCTACAATGATCATTCTTCCATTTCTGTCTGTACTGGTTCTCTTCTAAGCCCGATCCATGTGTCTGTGATTCCCCGAGCGCTGTGATTGGCTGTAATAATTTCCACTATAAACACAGCCAGTGCTAGTCTTGTTCCTATTGGTTATGATGTAGAGGGGGCGGGGATTGATAAACGGATGTCAGTGGTCAGTGATGATTCTGGCCGTATTGGGGACAGGTGATGGGGGGATAAAGTCATAGGAAGGGGATATTATTTGAGAATATTGATCAATGATTGGATATAGATATAAGGATGGGACGGATTGAGGACAGGTGATGGGGGGGGGGATACAGTCTCAGGGGATATTATTTGGGAATATTGATGAATGATTGGCTATAGATATAATGATGGGACGGATTGTGGACAGGTGAGGGGGGAAAGTCTCAGGGGATATTATTTTGGAATACTGATCAATGATTGGATATAGATATAAGGATGGGATTGGAGTATCACCATCAGGGCTGCTGTTAGAAACCACGGGGCCCCATACAGCCAACCTGACAGCCCCCCCCCCACCCAAAAAAAAAACCTATTTATTATGCTTCAGTTATGAACGAACACATTGAGTGATCAGTACCGATCACTCATTGTGTTCATTCAGGAAAGGAAGGGGCTGGTACATGTGACATATGTCAGACCCTTCCCCCACTCTCCACCCTATTGTGTGCTTGCAGCTATCAGTGGAAAGGAGAAGAGGGAAGCCGGCAGCTCCGCGGGGGCATACAGGGGGAAATGTATGGTGCACAGGGAGAGTGATGGGTGTGGCAGGGGGGCAATTACTTGACCCGATCCCCTGTATGTCTCTCTCTGCAGCAGCTGAAAGTCAGCAGGAGGGAAAGGAGAAGAATCCAGCTTCCAGCTGCTGCAGAGAGAGCCATACAGGGGATCGGTTCCAGTCATTGCCCCCCACCATGCTGTGTCGATCACCCTCCCTGCCCACATTTGATTAACCCAGCTTTCTGGGCCCCCCTGTTGGCCTGGTCCCCATACAGTAGGACTAGTGGCACCCCCTTATCCATGGCCCTCATCACCATTAACCTCTTCAGTCCCGATCCTTCTACAGACAATATATTTTTGCATTTCCTCTGACTGTATTCTATCAATAGAGAGAAACTATTATTATATGATGTATCATTGACTACAGGGCGTTCTACGGTCCTCGTCTAATGTTCGCTTCTTACTATAAAAAAGGGTTACTTGCTGGAAGGACTTTTGCAGAATATTGATATTCGTACAAATTGTTCTCCGGATCCTTGGAAGGTCTTATATAGTTACATAGTTAGTCTGGCTGAAAAGACAAAAGTCCATCCAGTTCAACCATTCAAAAAAAAAGTTATAAACCTACACCCACCATTGATCCAGAGGAAGGCAAAAAGCCCAGCAAAGCACGATCCAATTTGCTCCAGCTGGGGAAAAAAATTCCTTCCTGACCCCCCCGAGAGGCCATCGGATATTCCCTGGATCCACCTTACTTTGTCTTGTTGAGGAACATAGACACAGTTGGCCTCCTCCTTGTTCTACAACGAGGGCTTTGGGAGTCTGGAAGTCGGCCAAGCTGAGAAGGTGTTCAGAGAGAACAGAAATGAATGTCTCTTGTATTTAATGATTTCATTACTTTGTAACTCTTCTCTACTAAATAAACTTCATAAACCATCTCAGTGACCAGAGGCGGTTATTTCCTTCTCGCATTCCACACCGACTTGGCATTGGTTAGAACAGGGCTTAAAATTTCCACTCGCCTGCTCTCATTTGGCGAGTGGAAATAATGTGGGGGCGAGTCACAGGCAAAGCCAGAGCCACTATAAGGCAGCACAGGCAGCTGGGTAGACAGACGCTGACGCTTCATGTCCCAGACTTGTGCACCAATCACCCTCACCATTCCCCCATTCCTCTCACTGCTCACCCGCGGTGTTTTGCTCTCCTTGCTCAGCCTCGGTTTCAAGTTCTTCTGGGTCTCTCACTAAGGGGAACGTGTGTGGGCCGGCACTGTGTACAGGGTGCTGCCGCACCAACCTCGACTCCCTGATGGTAAAGGAGGGCTCTGATGTTACATGGGAACTCTGATGGTACAGGGGGGCTTTGATGGTGAAGGGGAACTGTGATGGTATGGAGGGGGGCTCTGATGGTAAAAGGAAACTCTGATGTTCAGGGGAACTCTGATGGTACAGGGGGACTTTGATGGTAAAGGGGGCTCTGATGGCCCATGGGGAATCTGATGGTAAAGGGGGGCTCTGATGGCCCATGGGGAATCTGATGGTAAAGGGGGGCTCTGATGGCCCATGGGGAATCTGATGGTAAAGGGGGGCTCTGATGGCCCATGGGGAATCTGATGGTAAAGGGGGGCTCTGATGGCCCATGGGCAATCTGATGGTAAAGGGGGGCTCTGATGGCCCATGGGCAATCTGATGGTAAAGGGGGGCTCTGATGGCCCATGGGCAATCTGATGGTAAAGGGGGGCTCTGATGGCCCATGGGCAATCTGATGGTAAAGGGGGGCTCTGATGGCCCATGGGCAATCTGATGGTAAAGGGGGGCTCTGATGGCCCATGGGCAATCTGATGGTAAAGGGGGGCTCTGATGGCCCATGGGCAATCTGATGGTAAAGGGGGGCTCTGATGGCCCATGGGCAATCTGATGGTAAAGGGGGGCTCTGATGGCCCATGGGCAATCTGATGGTAAAGGGGGGCTCTGATGGCCCATGGGCAATCTGATGGCAAAGGGGGGCTCTGATGGCCCATGGGCAATCTGATGGCAAAGGGGGGCTCTGATGGCCCATGGGCAATCTGATGGCAAAGGGGGGCTCTGATGGCCCATGGGCAATCTGATGGCAAAGGGGGGCTCTGATGGCCCATGGGCAATCTGATGGCAAAGGGGGGCTCTGATGGCCCATGGGCAATCTGATGGCAAAGGGGGGCTCTGATGGCCCATGGGCAATCTGATGGCAAAGGGGGGCTCTGATGGCCCATGGGCAATCTGATGGCAAAGGGGGGCTCTGATGGCCCATGGGCAATCTGATGGCAAAGGGGGGCTCTGATGGCCCATGGGCAATCTGATGGCAAAGGGGGGCTCTGATGGCCCATGGGCAATCTGATGGCAAAGGGGGGCTCTGATGGCCCATGGGCAATCTGATGGCAAAGGGGGGCTCTGATGGCCCATGGGCAATCTGATGGCAAAGGGGGGCTCTGATGGCCCATGGGCAATCTGATGGCAAAGGGGGGCTCTGATGGCCCATGGGCAATCTGATGGCAAAGGGGGGCTCTGATGGCCCATGGGCAATCTGATGGCAAAGGGGGGCTCTGATGGCCCATGGGCAATCTGATGGCAAAGGGGGGCTCTGATGGCCCATGGGCAATCTGATGGCAAAGGGGGGCTCTGATGGCCCATGGGCAATCTGATGGCAAAGGGGGGCTCTGATGGCCCATGGGCAATCTGATGGCAAAGGGGGGCTCTGATGGCCCATGGGCAATCTGATGGCAAAGGGGGGCTCTGATGGCCCATGGGCAATCTGATGGTAAAGGGGGGCTCTGATGGCCCATGGGCAATCTGATGGTAAAGGGGGGCTCTGATGGCCCATGGGCAATCTGATGGTAAAGGGGGGCTCTGATGGCCCATGGGCAATCTGATGGTAAAGGGGGGCTCTGATGGCCCATGGGCAATCTGATGGTAAAGGGGGGCTCTGATGGCCCATGGGCAATCTGATGGTAAAGGGGGGCTCTGATGGCCCATGGGCAATCTGATGGTGAAGGGGAACTGTGATGGTAAAAGGGAACTCTGATGGTACAGGGAGACTGGTAGAGGAGGACATGGGATGAAGGTATTTACATTGCTTTATTAATATTAATAAATATGTTAATATTTATTCCACATAAAACATTTCAGTGTCATTTCATGAGATCATTTATGAGGGCGTGTTTAGGGGCGGGGCAGGGTGGGGCAACTGGTGGCGAGTAACTCTTAAGGCCTGCTAGTAGCGAAGGACCTGGGTTAGAAAATTGATGGGACATTATCAGAAACATAGAAAAGTGACGGCAGAAGAAGAGCGAATGGTCCGTCCAGTCTGCCTGTATTATTATTATTATTATTATTATTATTATTATTTCTTCAGGACAAACAAGGATTTCTATTGTCCGAATCATCTTTGGTATAAAACGAGAAAAAAATGAAATATATAAAACCAAAACATAACAAAAAGGGAAGAAATGTCTACTTCTGTGTAGTATGAGCAGTGTTCATTGTCTAACAGTTGGCATTGCTGGTGGGTAAGAGACACTTGAAGTGGTAGTAACCCCCGCCGGGACACTTGTACCTATAGCAAGCCAATGAAAAAAGATGACCCTTAGGAAGGAGGAATATCTCCTCAACGTGCAACCTTTACGGGGTGTTCATTGTTCCTGTAGCCTGTGATGTCACCGGCCCATGTGCTTATACATATGCCGTCCCTCTGTGCTGCGGCCATGACCCCCCCCCCCCCCCCGTGCGCATATGTGGTGGTGAAGTCATCATGGCATGGCCATTTAAATGGCTGGAGCATGCAAACCCAAATGGAAGACTTTAGGATGGAAACCCTGGCAGGGGCCACAACACACCGCCGGAGGGCTTCCTTTATAGGTCAAGTCTCTTATGTGCTAGTATGCAACACATTAATCTGTTTGTCTTGTAGGGGGATTTTTTTTTTTTTGTAATCAAATTTTATTACCACTTTAACTCCATGATCTGTGACCCCCCCCCCCCCCACACACACACACACACACCCCCCCATGTGCCAACAGACCCTCCAGAGCTCAGGTACAAAGAGATAATATATATAACATACACACATACACTATATTGGCCAAAAGTATTGGGTCTCCTGCCTTTCCTTTGACCTGCAATGCCCCCCCAGTCTTAGTCCGTAGGGTTCAATATTGCGTTGGCCCCGCCCTTTCCACACACATGACCTTTAATGGCCCCCCAGTCTTAGTCCGTAGGGTTCAATATTGAGTTGGCCCCGCCCTTTGTATCTATAACAGCTTCAACTCTTCTGGGAAGGCCGTCCACAAGGTTTAGGAGGGTGTCTATGGGAAGGTTGGACCATTCTTCCAGAAGCACATTTGTCAGGTCAGGCACTGATGTCGGGGGAGGAGGCCTGGCTCGCAGTCTCCGCTCTAATTCATCCCAAAGGTGTTCTATGGGGTTGAGGTCAGGACTCTGTGCAGGACAGTCAAGTTCCTCCACCCCAAACTGACTCCTCCATGTCTTTATGGACCTTGCTTTGAGCACTGGTGTGCATTCATGTTGGAACAGGAAGGGGCCATCCCCAAACTCCTCCCACAAAGTTGGGAGCATGAAATTGTCCAAAATGTCACCTTAAGAGTTCCCTTCACTGGAACTAGGGGGCCAAGCCCACCCCCTGAAAAACAACTGCACACCATAATCCCCCCTCCACCAAACTTTACACTTGGCACAATGCAGTCAGGCAAGTACTGTTCTCCTGGCAACCGACAAACCCAGACATGTTCATCGGGTTGCCAGACAGAGAAGTGTGATTGGTCACTCCAGAGAACACGTCTCCCCTGCTCTAGAGTCCAGTGGCGGCGTGCTTTACACCACGGCATCCGACGCTTTGCATTGCACTTGGATGCAGCTGCTCGGCCATGGAAACCCATTCCATGAAGCTCTCTACGCACTGTTGTTGGGCTCATCTGAAGGCCACACCAAGTTTGGAGGTCTTTAGCTATTGACTCTGCAGACAGTTGGTGACTTCTGCGCACTGTGCGCTTCAGCATGCGCTGACCCCGCCCTGTCATGTGACGTGGCCTAACACTTGGTGGCTGAGTGGCTGTTGTTCCCAGTTGCTTCCACTTTGTTATAATCCCACTAACAGTTGAGCGTGGAATATTTAGTAGCCGGGAAATGTCACGGATGGACTTATTGCCCAGGGGGCCACCTATCACGGGACCACGCTTGGAGTCACTGAGCTCCTGAGAGCGACCCATTCTTTCACCAATGATTGTAGAAGCCGTCTGCATGCCTAGGGGCTTGATTGTATACACCTGTGTCCATGGAGGGGATTGGAACACCTGAATCACATAAATCAGAAGATGCAGCGCTACAAAAGAGGAACACTATAAACAAATGAATAAATAGATATATAGATAAATGAATAGATAAATAACAGTTCATATGATGATATCAAGGTGGCTTCAAGTGCTCTCATCTATTCATATCCTCCTGATAATAAGGTGCTGTGCGATATAGTGCTGAAGAAATGCACACTCACCAGAACGCACAGTTAAATGGGCGTTTGTGAATATAAATTTCCCTTGGGTTCATCGGCTGGTCAAGGTAGGATCTGCAATGTGATAGCCTCCCTCCAGTACTCCTGGAAATTACTGGGTGATCCCTTGGAAGGTAGCCTGTGGACTGCTCCTTAGTGCTTACAAACGTTCCTTCCCCAACAGTGAGATGAATAGCTGTGAATTGATACTCCCCAAGGGAGTCAAGACAGAGACATCTCCATAGTGTAGTAAATCAATGGTTTATTTCAGGTAAAACGAAGATGATAAAACAGCAGTGTGTAAGGGAATCTGTGGAATAACCGTCCAATGCTAAAGATGGCCGCCGGAGCTCCACGATGCTCCGGCGGCGTGACGTCACGGCGTTCCTGGCTCCTCCTACGCGTTTCGTGCACACGCACGTCGTCTGGGGGGATTTGCCAATAACGCCGAGCCGTGTGACGCCAATTTATATGCTAGGCGCATGCGCATTAGGAAGGCGCCATGTTTTAGAAGTGTAATGCATAGACGTCCGGATACTCGTACGGGCGCCATTTTTCGTTGGATTATTGTATATACACACTGTTACAGCTGCAGTATGTATGACCGACCGGCACTCATTATCGAATTAACACAATGAGAACCCGTATCGGCCTTTATCTTATATTTTAAAACTTAGGGGCCGATCAGTATGTAATTATTTTGATGGTAATGAGATAAACTTATATAATGAAGTCTCTCTCAATCAGCCTAATCAGAGTGCGAATTGGGTCCAAATAAAACATAAAGTTATAAAGTTACGTCTTTAGCGCTAGCATATAAACTATTTCATAGAGATATACATATAAAGTATATCATGACATAAAATACATTCAAAAATATCCATAATAAGGTAAAAATCGAAATACCTAATGTTATACAAATGAAATTAAAATAATAGACATTAATAAATATTTACTAAAATTTATAAATTTTAGGAGCATCGTGGAGCTCCGGCGGCCATCTTTAGCATTGGACGGTTAGTCCACAGATTCCCTTACACACTGCTGTTTTATCATCTTCGTTTTACTTGAAATAAACCATTGATTTACTACACTATGGAGATGTCTCTGTCTTGACTCCCTTGGGGAGTATCAATTCACAGCTATTCATCTCACTGCTGGGGAAGGAACGTTTGCAAGCACTAAGGAGCAGTCCACAGGCTACCTTCCAAGGGATCACCCAGTAATTTCCAGGAGTACTGGAGGGAGGCTATCACTAGAGATGAGCGAATTATTCAAAAATTCGATTCGGCTGATTCGGCGAATTCGCGGAATAAATTCGATTCGAGTCGAATATATTCGCTGCGAATTTAACTTATAAAAAGGGTGTTTCTAGGCTTCAGAGAGCCTTTATATTAGTGCAGAACACTGTACCTTTAATTTAAATGCCCTTGGAGTCTGCTGGGGAAGAGAAATAATACTGTCAGTCAGTATGACATGCAGATGAGTGCCGTCGATCTTAGAATCACCGCACACTTCACTCATTTGGGCAGTCATGGGGCCAAAACCAGAGTGTGGAGCCACAGTGTGGCGGTGGAGGCAGCAGCAATGGGAGGCCATACAGCACCCTATGAAAAAATGGAATCCACCAGCAGTGTGGCAGCAGCATGAGGAGTCGGTACGGGGGCCCATGGCAGATTACGGGCCTGTCAGCAGCAATGGGAGGCCATACAGCACCCTATGAAAAAATGGAATCCACCAGCAGTGTGAGGAGACCTGAAAGTGGCACATGGCAGAGTGTGGCGATGGAGACAGCAGCAATGGGAGGCCGTACAGGGACCCATGAGACACTCTGGACCTGGCAGCAGCAAGAGGAGGCGGTACAGGGGCCCATGGCAGAGTGGCGAAGCGTAAGCAGCTTAAATTGAAGGCCATACAGAGACCTATGTTAAAAATAATAACATGTTTGGGGCATGATTCATGGCGGATTTAGTCAGTTGTGTCAGGAACTGGTGGTTTGAAATCCAGACTAATCCACGCCTGATTCATTTTCACAAACGTGAGTCTCTCCACACTTTGGGTGGACAGTCGTGTCCTCCGCGGAGTTACAATACCTCCTGCCGCACTAAACACGCGCTCCGATGCCACGCTACTGGCCGGGCATGACAGCCTTTCAAGGGCAAATTCAGCTAGTTGGGGCCAAAGGTCAAGTTTCGTTGCCCAGTAGTCAAGGGGATTGTCTACCTCGGTTGGCAGGGTGCTGTCCAAGTAGGCCCAAGCCTGTTGTTTGAGCTCCTGCTCCAGGTCCACCTGATGCTGCTGCTGCTGCGGCTGGTTAGTAGTTTCCTCACTGCGCTGGTGAAGAAAGCTACTCATCATCGACTGCAGACTGAGGCAGCCGCTGCTGGTGGAGCTGCCACTGCTCCTACCACCCCACCCCTCCCCTGCTGCCATGGCAGCGGAACGCGAGCGCACAGGGGCCACAGTGTCTGAGGATGGACGTTGGCGCAGAAAGGCAGAGACCAACTGACTACATAGGTGGTTTTTATAGTACGTTATTTTGGCCTCCCTCTCAGCAGGTGTGAAAAAGGCCACCATTTTTGAACGGTAGCGAGGGTCCAACAAGGTGGACAGCCAAAAGTCATCCCTCTGTCTGATGGTTATTATTCGGCTGTCGCTACGCAAGCAACCGAGCATGCTATGGGCCATTTGTGCCAAGGAATGCGAGGGACTCCCTGCCTCCATCTCCACAGCATACTGCCACGGTGCGTCTGGGTCCTCTGTCTCCTCCTCCTCCTCCTCTCCCAGATGCTCCTGCTCCTCCACTCCTGTCCGCTGAGTGGAAAAACCACCCATTTCACTCAATAATTCCTGAGCACAAATGTCCTCCTCTACCTCCTCCTCTTCTTCCTGTCCTGCCCCCACAGGGGTCATGTGGCGTTGAGATCTGTGCGCCACGTCTACCGCACCCTGACCAGCCATTGTTAACAGCATTTGTTCCAGGACGTGCAACAGAGGAATGACGTCGTTCATCCCATAGTCCTGCCGACTCACGAATAGCGTGGCCTCCTCAAAGGGCCTGAGCAAGCGGCAGGTGTTACGCATGAGCTGCCAATGGCTGACATCGAAGTTACACAGGGGAGTACCTTTATCCGCTTGTAACATCAGGAAATCGGTGATGGCCTTTCGCTGTTTGTAAAGGCGGTCTAACATGTGTAGGGTTGAATTCCACCTTGTTGCAACGTCGCAGATCAGGCGATGCTGTGGAATTCCGTTCTGCCGCTGCAGCTCAAGGAGGGTGTGCTTTGCGGTGTAGGAATGGCTGAAATGCATGCAAAGTTTACGTGACATTTTAAGGATGTCTTGCAGTGGGATGGTGGATTTGAGGAACCGCTTGACAACCAGATTGAACACGTGAGCCATGCATGGCGCATGGCACAACCTTCCTTGACGCAGAGCAGACACCATGTTCTTTCCGTTGTCGGTCAACATGGTTCCGATTTTCAGTTTGCGCGGAGACAGCCATCTGTCGATTTCTCTGTTCATTACACTCAGAAGTTCCTCCCCTGTGTGACTACGTTCGCCAAAGCATACCAGGTGCAGCACAGCGTGACACCGTTGCGCCCTGCACATGTGATATGCCGGTCGGGTAATGGGACTTGGCACGGGGGTGGCGGCAGAGGACACGGCGGAAGAAGAGGTGGTAGAGGCGGACATCTTTTGTGGACCAAGGACGTGCAAACGTGGAGGCAAAAGCGGCGTGACCTGTCCAAGTTGCTGGTGCGGCTGTGCCGGCACCACGTTCACCCAGTGGGCCGTAAATGACATGTACTGTCCCTGACCGTAGTTACAGCTCCACACGTCGGCGCTGCCGTGCACTTTGGCAGAGACCGACATGCTCAAAGACTGGCCCACCATCTCTTCTACATGTGAATGCAGGGCTGGCACTGCCTTTATGGCGAAGAAATGACGGCTTGGCACTCTCCACCGCGGCGCGGCACAAGCCATCATTTCTCGGAAAGGTGCTGAGTCCACCACTTGGAAAGGGAGGGACTGCAGCACCAGCAACTTGGACAGGAGGACGTTCAGCTTTTGCACCGTCGGGTGCGTGCTCGCAAACTGTTGTCTCTTGGAAACGGATTCCAAGAAAGACTGCTGACGGAATCCGTGAAGAGGAGTAGCAGGAGAAGGAGCATCTGAACGAGCGGAAGATGCCAACGAGCGACAACTCCCCTCAGCAGAGGTGTTGGAGCCTTGACTGGCTGATAGAGGGCGATTGACGTCGGGTGATGGAGCAAGTAACGGAGCGGGTGATGGAGCGGGGGCTGGGGCGGGCAGAACCGCCGTATCTTTATCACGGTTTTCCCAGGCCACCGAATGGCGACGCTGCATATGCTGACGCAACGCTGTAGTCCCAACATGGGCCCCCTGGCCACGCTTGACTTTCTGGCCACATAGTCGACATACGGCTACGTTTACTTCCTCGGGCGGCTTGACGAAAAATTGCCACACCGCCGAGTAGGAAACTTTGCCCCCGCTACTCCTCACTGGCTGACTGCTACTTCCTCCGTGCACACCGGCACCACTACTGGCCGTGGTGGTAGGCTGCAGTGGAGCTGGTGCTCTACTCCGTGGCCGTTTGCCTCCACTGACACTGCTGCGACCCTGCTGCCTCCTGGGCAACCCACCGACTGTTTTGCTCGCTGCCAAGCTGGCACCCTCTTCTCCTGATGATGCGGAAGAAATTGCCTGATGACGATGAGGCTGCCAAGTGCGATCAGCCTCATCATCATCAATTAGGGTCTCCGCCTCACTACTAGCCCCCTCGGCTGCGTGTGGGTCAGGAGACAGACCTGTCTCTAGACCGGCTACCGAGCCACTCTCCTCGCCACTACTTCTTCGCCTGGCTGCTGAAGAGGCGGATGTCTCCCCCCGTTCCTGACCGCCCTCTGTTAGCTCTTCCTCACTGTACAGTGGGGCTGAGCCCACAGCATGCGATACTTCGCTTGGTGAGGGAACACCAAAGGACAGGGGCAGGTAGAGGACACGTGATTTCAGTGGGCTTGCTCCCGGGCCATGCCAACTAACGGTTGTGTCTGACGTACCCACCGACCGTTGGCTGTAGGTGTCAGAGGTGACCTGGGAAGAGGAAGACGACTGAGCCAACCAATCGATGACAGCAGGGTTGTCGGTGGAGACACGACCGCTGGATGACACCGGGAGCACTGGCCTCTGGCTGCGACTAGTGCTGCCTCGACCCCTTCCTCTGCTGCCACGTCTGCTCGCTCCTGAAACATTGCCTCCTCTGCCACTCCTCTGCATGTTGTCTGACATACTCTTTAATTCAACGATTCTGTGTCCCTGAGTAACAATTCTGTGTCTGTCCCTGAGTAACGATTCTGTGGCCCTAACTCTGTCCCTAATACAGAGCGGTCTGTCTCTCTTGAATGACTGGAGGCTAATGGAGAATTCTAAGATGGCCGCGATTTATAGCTCCACCATTACACAGTGCTGGCTGGCTGGCTGCTGATTGGCTAATGCGATCACATGTCATGAATGAATGCATTATGGGTCAGCGCGCCTTGTCTGCGCGCCTTCCCAGAGATCCCCGCTCCGTCGCCACACGTCGCCGCCATTTTTGGGAAAATTCGATTCGCGCATCCGAAGTTTGCTAATTTTCGGATTCGGCGCGAATTGTATATTTCCTAATCTTCAAAACAAATTCCACTTCGTCATGTTCGATTCGCTCATCTCTAGCTATCACATTGCAGATCCTACCTTGACCAGCCGATGAACCCAAGGGAAATTTATATTCACAAACGCCCATTTAACTGTGCGTTCTGGTGAGTGTGCATTTCTTCAGCACTATATCGCACAGCACCTTATCAGGAGGATATGAATAGATGAGAGCACTTGAAGTCACCTTGATATCATCACATGAACTGTTTTATTTATCTATTCATTTATCTATATATCTATTTATTCATTTGTTTTTAGTGTTCCTCTTTTGTAGCTCTGCATCTTCTGATTTATGTTTCATGGGGTTTATGGATACCTGGTGCACAGCTGCTACTTTGCATTTATAGGTGCGCTCGTATACATTTTCTTTACTACCTGAATGACATGATTGGGAGGGGATTGGAACACCGGAATCACATGATTTGGAGGGCGGGGCCAATACTTTTGACAATATAGTGCATCTTCACAACTGCTTTGTGCATCCAGGTGGATTATACCTTTTTTTTTTTTTTTTTTTTTTTTTTTGAGCCAAATTACACTTTCATTTGGTGCTAATTGGTAATGGATATTGCCTGATATTGGTTTTTATTAGGAAATTTAGCCCAAAATAGTAAAAAAAAAGTCAATTTTAGTTGTATATTTCTTGCTTTGACCATAACCTACCACCAAAGAGAGGCATGGATTGGTAGGGGGGGTCTATCAGTGGGGGATGGACTCAGTAGTTGAGGGGTAGTGGTCTATCGTTGGGGGCAGTAGTTGGGGGTGGGGGAAGGCGGCAGTAGTTGGGGGGCGGTGGCCTCTCAGAGGGAGGAGTTGTATCTCAGTGGGGATAGGGGCGGTATTTGGTGGGGTTGGGATGAAGGATAGTAGTTGGGGGGTGGGAGTGGCGGTATGTCAGTGGTGGGTTGGGCATTGGCTGGTCTGTTGGTGGGGCAGTAGTTGGTGGGGTGGAGGTCAGTAGTTGGGAGGGTGAGGCTGTATCAGGGGGGGTAGGTGGGGGTCTATCAGCAGGAAGTTGGGAGGGTGAGCATGTGTTGGGGGTCTGTCAGTGGGGAGCTGGAGGATAGTAGTGGAGGGGGCCCATCAGTGGGGCAGGGATCGGCAGTTGGAGGTCAGTAGTTGGAGGGTGAGCATGTGTTGGGGGTCTGTCAGCAGGGAGTGGGAGGATAGTAGTGGAGGGGGTCCATCAGTGGGGCAGGGATCGGGAGTTGGAGGGTGGAGGTCTATTAATGGCACCCCCACTTACAGGCTCCCAACCTCCCAAATCCCCTTCCCCATTGACCCTCAAGCCTCCCCATCTTCATGCTACGCCCCCCTGTATCCCTGGAAATCCTGCCCCCCGCTGGGCTGTTGCGGAGAATCATGAAGCTGTGTACGGACCATGGTTATCGCGAATCGGGAGTTGACCTGCTCGGTGGTCACGGTGTAGCAGGAAGATCTGCAGCTCGGCACTCGGCTTGTTTGGCCTGAAGATCTGCAGCTCGGCACTCGGCTTGTTTGGCCTGAATTCGGCGCATGTGCAGTTGCTGCAGGGATACATGGTCTCCCCATACACACCTTCATGCTACACCGGCCACTGGGGTTAATGGGGGTGCTTGAGGCACACAGACGCCCCGAAATTGGGATCTCACAGCACAATGATCGGGAGCTGAGCGCACCACCCATTGCACCTCCAAATGCCAAACATGTGATCTCCAGTTGTCTTACATTAACCACCTTCCGTCCGCCCTATAGTCCAATGACGGGCGCAAGGTGGTTCTCTCGTTCTGATAGGACATCATATGACGTCCTACCAGACTCACTGCGCATGCGTGGCTCAGGGAGCGCGTAGCGCAGCGATTGCTGGTGCGCTGTGTTCCTCAGACACAGCGGATCACAAAAAGAGCCTAAGATGTCGGCTCGGTCATGTGATCAGCTGTGTCCAATCACAGCTGATCACATGTAAACACGGAAATGCCGGTTATCGGCATTTCTCTCCTCTCGAGCTGTCACGCTGAGAGAGGAGAGGAGAGCCGGTAGCCGGCTTTCCGCAGAGGGGACATCTACACTGATCATCAGGGCTCTGATTAGTGTGCCCTGATGATCATTGTGGCCCCAGAAGTACCACCTGTCAGTGTCCATCAGTGCCACATCAACCACATGTCAGTGCATACCAGTGCACATCAATGCCACATAGTGCCCATCTGAGCTGCCTTTAAGTGTCACCCATCAGTGCCAGTCAGTGCTGCCTATCAGTGCCGCATATCAGTGTCATGCATCAGTGCTGCCTTTCAGTGCCCATCAGTGATGCCTACCGGTGCCTCCTCATCAGTGCCCATCAGTGATGCCTGTCAATGCCCATCAGTGCCGCCTACCAGTGCCTCCTCATCAGTGCCACCTATCAGTGCCCATCACTGCAGCCTCATTAGCGCACATTAATGAAGGAGAAAAATCACTTATTTACAACATTTGTATAACAAAAACTAAGAAACATTTTTTTTTTTTCAAAATTTTCAGTGGTTTTTGGTTCATTTAAGTAAAAATAAAAATCATCGGAGATTACCACCAAAATAAAGCTTTATCTGTCTCAAAAAAAGATAAAACATTCATATGGGTACAGTGTTGCATGACCGCACAATTGTCATTCAAAGTGTGATAGCGCTGAAAGCTGGAAATTGGCCTGGGGGCAGGAAGGGGGTAGAAGTGCCCTGTAGGCGAGGGGTTAAAGAGGATTTACCTTCAAAAAACGTGCATTTATTTATTTTTTTTTAAAAAGATGGACTTCCCCTTTTAAAAAAAAAAAAAAAATTGTAGTGGAGGTCACATGTTTCCTGTCCAGAGTGGAGCTCCGGCTGAGTCCTCCCACAGAGCAGTGTGACCTCTAGTGTCTGTTGGAGGAATTCCTGTGTGTCCTATGCAGTTTATGATGTATTTGGTCTCACGCAAAATGGCCGCCAGCCGAAGCCTCAGCTAAACCGACTTTGTCCTCTAGTGTTTGGGGGAGACGCGACAGGAAGTGGTGTTGTGTGGACCGTTGAGGAGAGGTGAGGATCGGGGAGGGATACATGGAGGAAATGATCAATAATACAGGTTATAGGGGATCAATAATCAGTGATATGAGAGGGGAAACATGGTGGGGAAGGGGAGGACAGAGTATATATCTGATTTATAGAAGTCCCAACAGTCTGTACCAGAGGAGCTGACGCTCTAATGCCCCCTCCCCCGCAGTCACATCAGTCTCTGCGGGGGAGGGGACATTAGAGCGTCAGCTCCTCTGGTGCGGAGACTGATGTGACTGCGGGGGAGGGGACATTAGAGCGTCAGCTCCTCTGGTGCAGTCACATCAGTCTCCGCACCAGAGGAGCTTACGCTCTAATGTCCCCTCCCCCGCAGTCACATCAGTCTCTGTACAGAGGAGCTTACACTCTAATGTCCCCTCCCCCACAGTCACATCAGTCTCTGCACCAGAGGAGCTTACACTCTAATGTCCCCTCCCCCGCAGTCACATCCGTCTCTGTACAGAGGAGCTTACACTCTAATGTCCCCTCCCCCTACAGTCACATCAGTCTCTGTACAGTAGGAGCTTACACTCTAATACCCCCTCCCCCACAGTCCCATCAGTCTCTGTACCGGAGGAGGAGCTGACGCTCTTAATGTCCCCTCCCCCACAGTCACATCAGGTGACACTATAGAAGCTCCTCCGGGTGATCAGTGTGGAGTTCCCCACAAATATTGGTTGTGGAATTATCAGCTCAGTCCGGTGTGTGTGGTGATATGTGACGTGTAGAGAGAGATGTTTTTTTTTTTTTATATGTGCACATGGGAGGGCTAAAAGGGGGTAAGGAGGGGGAAGTGCTTGGGTGTAACCATGTTTTTTTAGCACCTTTCTTTTACTGAACTTTTCCTATGACCCAGGGGAGCAGAAGTCCTCCAATGTGCAATGTGGGGTCTATGGGGGGTCTATTGACGCTGATGGCGTACAGATAGCACTTCCTCTCTTCTGTAGTTGCCAGGGAAGGTGACAGCAGAACCCGTGAAGCATGGTGGGGGGTAAAAGGAGGGTTGTCGGTTCTCACCTCAGGGTCAGTGACTTTTATTGCGGTTTGTCACCTCAAACAAGGCCTGCGCCTAATTTATGACAGACTTGTTCCAGATTCACCAGATTCAGGTCCTTTATAGAATCTTAAGCCGGCTATAGATGGGGTGATATTTGGCTGATCCAACCGGAACCGGATTTCGGTCCATCTAGGGCAGTGTTTTTCAACCTTTTTTGTGCAAAGGCACACTTTTTTCATGAAAAAAATCACGAGGCACACCACCATTAGAAAATGTTAAAAAAATTTACCTCTGTGCCTATATTGACTATATATAAAGTAATTCTCTTGAATAGGAATCAAACACAAAGAAATTATTTTATAATTACTTTATTATGAAATAATAAAGTATTTTATAATTGGACCCGGGGGCCGGACCAAGAGTAGATGAATGATGTGTATGTGTCATCCATAGTAAGTATAGTAATATTCCCCCATAGTAAGCATAGTAATTAATCCCCCATATAGTAATTCATCCCCCATAGTAATTAATCCCCCATATAGTAATTCATCCCCCATAGTAATTCATCCTCCATATAGTAATTCATCCCCCATAGTAATTCATCCCCCATATAGTAATTCATCCCCCATAGTAATTCATCCCCCATAGTAATTAATCCCCCATATAGTAATTCATCCCCCATAGTAATTAATCCCCCATATAGTAATTCATCCCCCATATAGTAATTCATCCCCCATAGTAATTCATCCCCCATATAGTAATTCATCCCCCATAGTGTAATTCATCCCCCATAGTGTAATTCATCCCCCATAGTGTAATTCATCCCCCATAGTAATTCATCCCCCATAGTAATTCATCCCCCATATAGTAATTCATCCCCCATATAGTAATTCATCCCCCATATAGTAATTCATCCTCCATATAGTAATTCATCCCCCATAGTAATTCATCCCCCATATAGTAATTCATCCCCCATAGCAATTCATCCCCCGTATAGTATTTCATCCCTCGTATAGTATTTCATCCCCCGTATAGTATTTCATCCCCCGTATAGTATTTCATCCCCCATATAGTATTTCATCCCCCATATAGTATTTCATCCCTCATATAGTATTTCATCCCCCATATAGTAATTCATCCCTCATATAGTATTTCATCCCTCATATAGTATTTCATCCCCCCATATAGTATTTCATCCCTCATATAGTATTTCATCCCCCCATATAGTATTTCATCCCTCATATAGTATTTCATCCCTCATATAGTAATTCATCCCTCATATAGTATTTCATCCCCCCATATAGTAATTCATCCCTCATATAGTATTTCATCCCCCCATATAGTATTTCATCCCCCCATATAGTATTTCATCCCTCATATAGTAATTCATCCCTCATATAGTATTTCATCCCCCCATATAGTATTTCATCCCCCCATATAGTATTTCATCCCCCCATATAGTATTTCATCCCTCATATAGTAATTCATCCCTCATATAGTATTTCATCCCTCATATAGTATTTCATCCCCCATATAGTATTTCATCCCCCCATATAGTATTTCATCCCCTCATATAGTATTTCATCCCTCATATAGTATTTCATCCCCCCATATAGTATTTCATCCCTCATACAGTAATTCATCCCTCATATAGTAATTCATCCCCCATATAGTATTTCATCCCTCATATAGTATTTCATCCCCCCATATAGTATTTCATCCCTCATATAGTAATTCATCCCCCCATATAGTATTTCATCCCCCCATATAGTATTTCATCCCCCCATATAGTATTTCATCCCCCCATATAGTATTTCATCCCCCCATATAGTATTTCATCCCTCATATAGTAATTCATCCCTGATATAGTAATTCATCCCCCCATATAGTATTTCATCCCCCCATATAGTATTTCATCCCTCATATAGTATTTCATCCCCCACAGTACTATTCCCCCCCCCCCCTTCTAGTAAGCCAAGTCCCCCGTGTCAATTCACTTACCTTTTGCGTTCCTCTCGCTGTCTTCCCGCGCCGTTCGGGTCTTCAGGGCGGACTGTGAGAGGAGCCTAGCTCCCCTCCCCTCACGTTCGGCACGCTGCCCCGCCTACACACATCCTGACAGCCACATCCGCAAGCCGGATTAAAAGGTCCGCGCGGACTTTTGGGGCTGCCAACCGAGAGGAGGCAGGGGAGCGGCCGACCGAGAGGAGGGAGGGGAGCAGGCGCCCGGCACACAGAAGAGCCGCATTAGACTGGGTAAAGAGCCGCATGTGGCTCGCGAGCCGCGGCTTGCCGACCACTGAATCATTAGATTCTAATGATTGGTCTATTTGTGAGCCGAAGCCACATGTTACAGATGAAATTGGAATTTTTCCCACGGCACACCAGACAATATCTCACGGCACACTAGTGTGCCGCGGCACAGTGGTTGAAAAACGCTGATCTAGGGCACAGATGTCAAACTGGCTGCCTCCTTATGTATTATACATGGAGATCATATCCCCCCCTTATGTATTATACATGGAGATCATATCCCCCCTTATGTATTATACATGGAGATCATATCCCCCCTTATGTATTATACATGGAGATCATATCCCCCCTTATGTATTATACATGGAGATCATATCTCCCCCTTATGTATTATACATGGAGATCATATCCCCCCTTATGTATTATACATGGAGATCATATCTCCCCCTTATGTATTATACATGGAGATCATATCCCCCCTTATGTATTATACCTGGAGATCATATCCCCCCTTATGTATTATACCGGGAGATCATATCCCCCCTTATGTATTATACATGGAGATCATATCTCCCCCTTATGTATTATACACGGAGATCATATCCCCCTTATGTATTATACACGGAGATCATATCCCCCCCTTATGTATTATACATGGAGATCATATCCCCCCTTATGTATTATACATGGAGATCATATCCCCCCTTATGTATTATACATGGAGATCCTATCCCCCCTTATGTATTATACATGGAGATCATATCCCCCCTTATGTATTATACATGGAGATCATATCCCCCCCTTATGTATTATACATGGAGATCATATCCCCCCCTTATGTATTATACATGGAGATCATATCCCCCCTTATGTATTATACACGGAGATCATATCCCCCCTTATGTATTATACACGGAGATCATATCCCCCCTTATGTATTATACATGGAGATCATATCCCCCTTATGTATTATACATGGAGATCATATCCCCCCTTATGTATTATACATGGAGATCATATCCCCCCTTATGTATTATACATGGATATCATATCCCCCTTATGTATTATACATGGAGATCATATCCCCCCCTTATGTATTATACATGGAGATCTTATCCCCCCCTTATGTATTATACATGGAGATCATATCCCCCCTTATGTATTATACATGGAGATCATATCCCCCCTTATGTATTATACATGGAGATCATATCCCCCCTTATGTATTCTACACGAAGATCATATCCCCCCTTATGTATTCTACACGAAGATCATATCCCCCTTATGTATTATACACGGAGATCATATCCCCCCTTATGTATTATACACGGAGATCATATCCCCCTTATGTATTATACACGGAGATCATATCCCCCCCTTATGTATTATACACGGAGATCATATCCCCCCTTATGTATTATACACGGAGATCATATCCCCCTTATGTATTATACACGGAGATCATATCCCCCCCTTATGTATTATACATGGAGATCATATCCCCCCTTATGTATTATACATGGAGATCATATCCCCCCCTTATGTATTATACATGGAGATCATATCCCCCCCTTATGTATTATACATGGAGATCATATCCCCCCTTATGTATTATACATGGAGATCATATCCCCCCCTTATGTATTATACATGGAGATCATATCCCCCCCTTATGTATTATACATGGAGATCATATCCCCCCTAATCTCCTCTTCTCAAGAGAATAATTTCAGTTCCTCTAATCTTTCCTCATAGCTGATCTCCTCCATGCCTCTTATCAGTTTGGTTGCCCTTCTCTGTACTTTCTCCAGTTCCCCAATGTTCTTTTTGTGAATTGGTACCCAAAACTTAACTGCATTTTCCAGATGAGGTCTTACTAATGATTTGTACCCGGGAGGGGGGGGGGGTGATATGATCTCGCTCTCTGGAGTCTATACCTCTTAACACAACAGAGGAATTTGCATGACATTAAGCTTGTGATCTACCAGAACTCCCAGATCCTTCTCCACCATTGACCCCTCCCCAGTTGTACCCCCCCCCCAGTATGTATGATGCATATTCTTATCCCCCAAGTGCAGAACCTTACATTTATCACCATTAGCCCTCATTGGCCCCATAGTCCCCCAATTACACAGAGCAATGAGGGCGGCTTGTAAGTTGGAGACATCCTGTAAGGACGTTATTCCCCGGCACAGCTTGGTGTCATCTGCAGAGACTGGAATGGGATTTATAATATCAGACCCCATATTGTTTATATATATATTATAAAGTAAGGGTCCCAACACTGAACCCTGGGGTACCCCACTAATAACACTGAACCTTGGGGTACCCCACTAATCACACTGAACCCTGGGGTACCCCACTAATAACACTGAACCTTGGGGTACCCCACTAATCACACTGAACCCTGGGGTACCCCACTAATAACACTGAACCTTGGGGTACCCCACTAATCACACTGAACCCTGGGGTACCCCACTAATAACACTGTACCTTGGGGTACCCCACTAATAACACTGTACCTTGGGGTACCCCACTAATAACACTGAACCTTGGGGTACCCCACTAATAACACTGAACCTTGGGGTACACCACTGACACCCCTAGACCATTCAGAGTATAAATCATTAACCACTACTCTCTGAATACGATCTTTTAGCAAGTTACATACAGATTTGTCCAGCCCGTAGACTTTACCTTACACATTAGCTGTGTGTGGGAAGTCTGTCCAAGTATACCACGTCCCACAGCCACCCCTCTAAGTGTACCGCGTCCCACAGCCACCCCTCCAAGTGTACCACGTCCACAGCCACCCCACTGTCCAAGGTTTGGCTCACCTCCTCATAAAAAGAAATCAGATTTGTTTGACTACTTCTGTCTTTCATGAATCCATGCTGTCTGTTGCTTAAAATATTTGTTTCCAGCAAGAACTCCTCTCTGTGGTCTTTTATTAAACTCTCCAGTATCTTCCCAACTATAGAAGTTCCACTAACAGGTCTATAATTACTTGGGAAAGATATTGACCCCTTTATAAATATTGGCCCCACATAGGCCTTACACCAATCCAGTGGTACTATGCCAGTCATTAAAGAGTCCCTAAAAATGAGAAACAATGGCTGTGAGATGACAGAGATGAATTCTTTAAGGCTCCCGTGGGTGTATGCCATCCGGTCCAGGGGCTTTATTCACCTTTATTCTGTCTAAATATTTCTGGATCATATCAATTGTGAGCCAATGTAGATCATCTGGGGGGTGTCAGTACCACCCCCCATTATGGACAAGAGCCCCCCAGTGTTCCTTTGTATACACAGAGCTGAAGAAGGGATTTCATACATTGTCCTTCTCTTTGTCCCCAGTCACCCCCCTAGATGGTTCTGTAAAGGGCCTACATGCTGGGACCGGACCTTTCTACTATTCATATATTGGAAGAATTTTTTTGAGGTTGGTCCTGCTATCTTTTGTAATCTGTTGTTCATTTTCCATTTTTGTGGCCTTTTTCCTTTTTGCATATTCTGTTATATTCTTTGTAATGTGTAAACAATGATCGCGTTCTTTCATTTTTATATTTAATAAAAGCTCTTTTCTTATCTATAGCTTTT
The DNA here is from genome assembly GCF_062004578.1 of Staurois parvus. Lineage (NCBI taxonomy): Eukaryota > Metazoa > Chordata > Amphibia > Anura > Ranidae > Staurois > Staurois parvus. The sequence continues at coordinate 95,978 of NW_028318062.1, forward strand.
GTAACTTTGGCCGTAAGCCACATAGGTTTGATTTGTAGCCTTTTATACTTGTTGCCCATGGGACTATATCTTGCAGTGTGGTCACATACAGCCTTTGAAGAACTTCCATTTCTGTGTTGTGTTCATTGATGCCAATATTCCCTCCCAGTCTAAGTCTTGGAGAGCAGCTCTCAGCCTTGGAAAATGAGCTCTCTTGAAATTGAGCATTTTTATTCTTCCCGTATGTGCTCGCTGTTTACAGCAAACAATAAATGAAATCAAGTTATGGTCACGGCTACCCAGATGTTCTTTTATATGGACATTCGTAATAAGCTCTGCATGGTTGGAGATGACCAGGTCCAGCAGAGCATCATTCCTAGTTGGGGCCTCTATGACCTGTACCATAAAATTGACCTGTAGAAGGTTTATATATTTTTGCCCTTTTACTGTTCCTGCAGTACCATTACTGCAGTCAATTTCCGGGTAGTTAAAAGCCCCCATTATTATCACTGTCCCCTCCCTTGCAGCTTTTTCGATCTGTGCAAGGAGCTGAGTTTCCACTTCGTCATTAACACTGGTAGGTCTATAACAAACTCCAATGATGACCTTTGTAGTACCACCCCCCATGTGCAGTCCCACCCATAATACTTCAGCCTCATCACACTCTCCATCAACTAGGTCCTCTTTCACACTCACTCTGAGATCACTTCTCACATAGAGACAGACACCACCACCTTTCCTATTCCCCCGTCTCTCTGAAAGAGAACCTAGCCAGGAATATGAATGGCCCAGTCATGTGAAGAATGAAGCCAAGATTCAGCAATAACAATTCAATCCTAGTTCTCTTTATGCACCAAACCTTCCAACGCACCGATTTTGCTTGGCAGACTTCTGGCATTGGTGAACACTTTGATTTACACCTTGTTCACAAACATTTTGTGTATTTTTTTTCCCATACAAATGGTACCAATTTCACTGGTGGTTTGTAACATGGGAACCTTTTTATCATCTGCCATAGCCCTCCCCCATCTTTTCCCATTGCACCCACCAATAAGTACTGACCCCTGTATGATCTATCTACACCATTATAATCTAATTCTCCCTCCCCCCTCCATCCTAGTTTAAATACTCCTCCAACCTTCCCGTGAAAACCCTCCCCCAGCGCAGCAGGCCCCCTTCCATTTAGGTGCAACCATCTCTAGCATATACAGTCAGGTCCATAAATATTGGGACATCGACACAATTCTAACATTTTTGGCTCTATACACCACCACAATGGATTTGAAATAAAACTAACAAGATGTGCTTTAACTGCAGCCTGTCACCTTTAATTTTGAGGGTATTTACATCCAAATCGGGTGAACAGTGTAGGAATTACAACAGTTTGCATATGTGCCTCCCACTTGTTAAGGGACCAAAAGTAATGGGACAATTGGCTTCTCAGCTGTTCCATGGCCAGGTGTGTGTTATTCCCTCATTATCCCAATTACAATGAGCAGATAAAAGGTCCAGAGTTCATTTCAAGTGTGCTATTTGCATTTGGAATCTGTTGCTGTCAACGCTCAAGATGAGATCCAAAGAGCTGTCACTATCAGTGAAGCCATCATTAGGCTGAAAAAACAAAACAAACCCATCAGAGAGATAGCAAAAACATTAGGCGTGGCCAAAACAACTGTTTGGAACATTCCTAAAAAGAAGGAACGCACCGGTGAGCTCAGCAACACCAAAAGACCCGGAAGACCACGGAAAACAACTGTGGTGGATGACCGAATAATTCTTTCCCTGGTGAAGAAAACACCCTTCACAACAGTTGGCCAGATCAAGAACACTCTCCAGGAGGTAGGTGTATGTGTGTCAAAGTCACCAATCAAGAGAAGACTTCACCAGAGTGAATACAGAGGGTTCACCACAAGATGGAAACCATTGGTGAGCCTCAAAAACAGGAAGGCCAGATTAGAGTTTGCCAAACGACATGTAAAAAAGCCTTCACAGTTCTGGAACAACATCCTATGGACAGATGAGACCGACATCAACTTGTACCAGAGTGATGGGAAGAGAAGAGTATGGAGAAGGAAAGGAACTGCTCATGATCCTAAGCATACCACCTCATCAGTGATCATGGTGGTGGTAGTGTCATGGCGTGGGCAAGTATGGCTGCCAATGGAACTGCTTCTCTTGTATTTATTGATGATGTGACTGCTGACAAAAGCAGCCGGATGAATTGTGAAGTGTTTCGGGAATATTATCGGCTCATATTCAGCCAAATGCTTCACAACTCGTTGGACGCTTCACAGTGCAGATGGACAATGACCCAAAGCTGACTGCAAAAGACACCAAAGAGTTTATTAAGGGAAAGAAGTGGAATGTTCTGCAATGTCCAAGTCCATCACCTGACCTGAATCCGATTGAGCATTTCACTTGCTGAAGACAAAACTGAAGGGAAAATGCCCCAAGAACAAGCAGGAACTGAAGACAGTTGCAGTAGAGGCCTGGCAGAGCATCACCAGGGATGAAACCCAGCGTCTGGTGATGTCTATGCGTTCCACACTTCAGGCTGTCATTGACTGCAAAGGATTTGCAACCAAGTCTTAAAAAGTGAAAGTTTGATTTATGATTATTATTCTGTCCCATTACTTTTGGTCCCTTAACAAGTAGGAGGCACATATGCAAACTGTTGTAATTCCTACACCGTTCACCTGATTTGGATGTAAATACCCTCAAATCAAATCCATTGTGGTGGTGTATAGAGCCAAAAATGTTAGAATTTTTAGAATTGTGTCGATGTCCCAATATTTATGGACCTGACTGTAGGTTGCACCCCAATGAAAAGTCAGCCCAGTGCTCTAGAAACCCAAATCCTTCCTTTGTACACTAGGTCTTCAGCCATGCATGGAGTTCTCTAATCTCCCCATCTTTCCTGAGTTGTGCATGGCACAGGTAATATTTCAGAGAATATCACCTTGGAGGTCCTTCCCTTCAACTTGCAACCTAGTTCTTTAAATTTGATTCTTAAGGAGCCTCCACCTTCCATGTATTCTGTCATTGGTTCCAACATGAACCAAGACAGTTGGGTCATGCCCAGCCCCTTCCCGTAATTTATTAATCCGGTCCACCACATGCCGAACCCTGGCACCAGGGGGACAGCAAACCATTTGGTTGAGGCGATCCTGGCGACAAATTATTCTAACAGTCCTTTTGCTTATAGAATCCCCTGCTACCACCAGCTGTCTAGACTTTTCTGCACTACAATCACCACCCCTCCCAGATGGTCTGCTCTCCCGGCTGTTAGAGATAGCAGTGACATCCAGGGTTGCCACCCCCACATCTTCACCCAGCTTGGCAAATCTGTTTGAGTGCACAACCCCAGGGCCAGCCTTCCTTTTCTGTGAGCCCCTACTACTCCCTCTCGTTACAGTAACCCATCTTCCTACCTGAAAATCCAGATTAGCCCCTCCACCCTCCACATAAATCCCATTAGCTACCTGCTCAGAGAGCAGAAGACCCCTTTCAGAACACCATATAGTTCTGTGTATAGCAGCATCTCTCACGTAAAATGATGTCTGCTGTACTCCAAGACTTCACGCATACTGACAAAAGGCTTCTAGGAACCCTGACTTTTATAGGGAGTGGCTGCCCATTAAAAAACCTCCAATTATTAACCAATTCTAAGCCACCTGATGAAAGTTTAAAGGTTAATAACTGCATATTTGGTAATTTGTTGCTATGGCAGGCAAGAGTTGAATTAGTTTGCCATTTATCCCTACTGCAAATGGCTAGGGCTCAGGTCGCAGTCAGGGTCCATTCAAACTTTACGGTCTTTGCTAGTGGCAAATGATTATCAATCATTGGATGCTATGGCTGCAAGCAAGTGGCCAACTTAGTTTGCAGTTTCCTCTAACCACAAATGATTTGGACTCACCTCAAGCCCATGCTCGTCTTATCACTCAAGAGCTTTCAGTCTACCGTTGTGTCAGTACATGACTCCCCTCACTGCTATAACACATAATGGGGATTAGGAGGGGGTGCTCAGTGGGTTCTGATACCCATACTACAATACATCCTCTCAGTACTGGAAGGGACCTTTTCTGACTGATGACACCCAAATTGTGTCAGAGCGACCGCTATATTAGACAACTTCTCCTCGACGTTTCAAATCTTGGCTTGTTCAGCTGGAACTGGCTGAGATTTGAACCATGTGCAGTATGGGCTGAATGTACCAGAGTTGGTTGAATAGGCAACTTGGGTACAACCAACCTTCCAGATTTAAGAAATTTTGCTCCGTCTATGGTTGGCCTTAGTTGTAAAAACAGAAGTCCACAAGGTGGCAAGCATCCCATTGGACTCAACCCCCCCCCCCCCAGTCATCTGACACACTTTACAGAATGGCTGAATTCCTAGAGGTCAGATACTTTCAACTTTTCTCTCTTGTCTTTCAGAAATGGCGTCTGCTGACCTGTGGAATGAACTGGAATGTTCCATCTGTCTGGACATTTATACAGATCCTGTAACCCTGAAATGTGGACACAACTTCTGCCAGGATTGTATTGGTCGTATGTTGGATACACAAGAGGGGTCTGGATGGTATTCCTGTCCTGAATGCAGAGATGAATTCCAGGAGCGGCCTGCACTGCGGAGGAACATAACACTACGTAATATAGTGGAGAATTTCATGTCTTCTCAGCGAAATCAGGAGTCAACTGGGGTCTTCTGTACTTACTGTATTCACACTCCTGTACCGGCTGTGAAATCCTGTCTGATGTGTGAAGCTTCTCTGTGTGACAACCACCTGAGAGTCCACAGCAAGTCACCAGAACACGTCCTATGTGACCTCACCACTTACCTGGAGACCAGGAAATGCTCCATCCATAAGGAACTACTGAAGTATTACTGCACCTTGGACTCCACCTGTATCTGTGTGTCTTGCAGTATGGTCGGAGAACATCGGGGACATCAGGTGGTGAGTCTAGAGGAGGCCTATGAGAAGAAAAAGAAAAAACTGAGGAATGTTCTGCAGAAACTGATGACAGAGAGAGAGGAGACAGAGAAGAGAATCCAGAGTTTGCAGGAACGCAAGGGGAAAATCCAAGGAAAAGCAGATGATGAAACCGAGAGAGTCACTGCCCTGTTCAGAGACCTCAGAAGACGTCTGGAAGACTTGGAGAAGAGAGTCCTGAGTGAGATCTCCAGGCAGGCAGAGCGGACCTCTCGATCGCTGTCTGATATGATCCAGGATCTGGAAATAAAGAAGGAGGAGCTGTCCAGGAAGATGGGGGACATTGAGAAGCTGTGTAAAATGACGGATGCACTGACTGTCCTACAGGAATCGGACTTGTGTGATACTGAGGATGGAGATGAGGACAGAGAGAGACATGAGAACCTCCTCCATGATGGAGGGGATGTGGATGTGGGGGGGATCTCACACATATTACACACGGGTTTATCTGATATCATGTCTGGGGTAAATGTACAGAAATGTACAGGCACACATGTCTCTCCACATTCTACTTCATGGGACAAAGTTAACATCAATGATGAACCATCTAGGAGACATCCCCAACCCACTCCCACCACACAATGGTCATACCGCCAAGCTAGAGGACAAAATATTGGGGCTAAACAGAAAACATGGGTGGTGTCGGGGGTTACAGACATATTACTGGATGTGAGGACAGCCGGTCATCATCTACTTGTATCATACGACAAGAAAACTGTGTCCAAGTCACTACATTCAACTTACCCAGAAACACCAGAGAAATTTCGTTGTTCTCAGGTGTTAAGCATTCAGAGCTTCTCCTCGGGGAGACATTACTGGGAAGTGGATGTCGGACGGTCACAGATCTGGAGAGTCGGGATGTGTTACCCCAGTATAGACAGAATAGGATATCATTCAGGGTTGGGATATAATGAGAAGTCCTGGTGTTTGGAGAGGAGGAGGTATAATCAGTACTCGGTGCTGCATGACAATAATCAGATCCCATTACCCGGCGGTGTCTTCAGTAACAGATTCAGGATATATCTGGATTATGAGGCCGGGCGGATCTCCTTCTATGATCTGTGTGACCCGATCCGACACCTCCACACCATCACCACCACCTTCACTGAGCCCCTCCATGCCGGGTTACGTGTAGGGAGTGGTTCCTGTATAAAGATATGTGGGGAGGAATCCAATGTGAGAAAACCGCCCAGAGACTGGTGACCTCACAGGATGGAGAATCCGGTGAAATACCCAGCCGATAGGAGGAAGTAGTGGACAAGAACCACCATTCCTGATGACAGCTCTGGGGCCATCATCTTCATCCTAAACTTCACCGCCTAGTGTGTCACTGAGCAGGAACAAGCATGCAGGAGGTCAGATTATTTCAGCTTCACTGGTTGCATGCTTGTTCCGGGTCAGTGAAACATGAGTTAGTTTAGTGAGGATTGGGGTTAGCCCCGGAGCCTGCACCTTTAATAATGTATCTATAGCCAATGTGTGTTTTCAATTTTAGATGAATTGGAGATGTATTAGAACCTTTTTACTGCTATCCGGGACTCAGCCAGAGAAATTTCCATTTACTTCCTGTCCTGACAACAATTTACCAGACAGGAAGTGAGGGGAAATCTGACAGCAAAACAGACCGATAGACCGGATACAAAAAAGATTTTCTTTATTAGAATAGGGGAAGGCTAGAACCCCGTCTAGGGCAGGAATTGAGGGGACATCTCTGTAATGGACCTGCAGGTTGTAGTAAAATCTTGGCAGGGATTCTAATACCCCCCCTTGCGCACCCTCTCTCCCCCGCGCACCCCCTTCATCCAAAACTAGAAACATAGGTTTTATCTGAACAAACATTTTAGTATCCACAATGCAATGATCCTTCCTAATGTCCTCATAGATGCCTTGTGTGACAAATCAATTTATCTGTGATTGCTCCTCCCCCTTACTCTGGCTGTAATAACTGTCACTATTAACACAGCCAGTGCTAGCCTTGTTCCTATTGGTTATGCTGTACAGGGGGCGGGGATTGATATCTGTCAATGTTCTTTTCTTTCCATAATAAACATGTAAATGATAAACAGATATCAGTGTTGAGCGATTTATTGTGGCCGTGTTTTGTGTGCGTGGTATTGTGGACAGGTGGGGGGGAGGGGGGTATACAGTATCAGGAAGGGGAAACATGGTAATATTTTATTTCAGGTACTTATATAGTGCCGTCAATTTACGTAGCGCTTTACATATATATTGTACATTCACATTGATCCCCGCCCCCGAGGAGTTTACAATCTAAGGTCCCGAACTCACATTCATACGTACACATACTAGGGACAATTTATAGACCGGAAGCAACCTATCAGCATGTCTTTGGAGTGTGAGAGGAAACCCATGCAGGCACAGGGAGAACATGCAAACTCCAGGCAAGTGGTGCCGTGATCAGGATTTTAACCAATAACCCCAGTACTGCCAGGCAAAAGTGCTAACCACTTCGCCACTGTGCTGCCCAATTGATCAATGATTGGATAGAATGATGGGTCAGCTTGGACTATTATTAGAACCACCTTTCACCCCTCCGGTCCCAGAACCTTGGAAGGAAATTCGTTTTTCTATGCTTTACTAAGGATCAAATGACCTTTCTAAGTGCTTATATGCTAATGTTGGGTTCTTTATATAATAACAGGTTCGCTTGCTAGAACGACTTTTTCAGAATCGTGTTATTAAAACAAATTGTTGCTCTCCGGATCCTTGGACTCTCTTGCCATGGAACATAGAGACAATTGATCTCCTTGTCCTACATCGAGGTATTTCGGAGTCTGGAGGTTGGTAAAGGGTTTAAGGTGTTCTAAGATAACAGAAATGAATGTCTTTGTAATTGTGCTGCTTTCGAAAATTCTTAAGTGAATGAGTTCATATGTAAAATGTTGGCGTTTGGGACGGTCATACATGGCAGCACTACGGGATTGGAGCTTAAAGTACAACTATAGGCAAAATTTTATATTTTGGGTAGAGTAAGGGAAGGTTATAACCCCGTCCAGGATTTTTTTTTTTTTTTCCATCTGTGTCCCATTGAAGATATTTCCCTTCACTTCCTGTCCCATAGCCAAACAGGAAGTGAGAGGATGCCTGCAAATAAAGGGAATTCCCTGGGGACTCCCAGGTCCCCATTGGAAGATTTCCTCTTACTTTTTTGGGGACAACCCAAAATTTGGGTTTTTCTTTTACTTTCAATAACAATGCTAAGCAGACAAATATAGAGAGGGGGAATCTTCTCAACGGGGGAACAGACAGCAATAAAAATTAGTGGTGCACCGAAATGAAAATTCTGGTGCCGAAAATTGAAAATGCACTTTGTCAAAAACTGAAACCGAAATGCACAATTTTTACAAATGAATATATATTTTTTTTTGTAAAAAAAATACACTTTGATAAAAAAAAACAATATATACCCCAATTTTTTTGACAAATTATGAAAGAGGATGTTACGGCGAGTAAATAGTTACCCAACATGTCACGCTTTAAAATTGTGCATGCTTGTGGAATGACGTGAAACTGCGGTACTTAAAAACCTCCAAGGGTGATGCTTTAAAAATTTCTGCAGGTTAGCAGTGTAAAGTTACAGAGGAGGTCTCACCGGTTTGCATTCACAAATATCTTTGAAAAAATTGGTTGTCTCCTTCCAATATGTTCACGACACTTCCACCCTTTGATACCAGACTAGATCCTTTAGATAACCGTCCTTCGGCCAGCTTTCAGCCATCAGGCCTCCAGGCCCTTTTGTAGAAGTAGAGTGGACTGGGCTTTGAAAGCGTAACTAATAGAATGCAGACTAGATCCTTAGACGACAGTCCTTTTGGCCAGCTTTCAGCCATCAGGCCTCCAGGCCCTTTTGTAGAAGTAGAGTGAACTGGGCTTTGAAAGCATAACTTTAATAGAATGTTCTTCTTCTTTCTGGACAGACCAAGCTAAGTCCTTTCACAAAGAATTAAGTAGACTAAGCTCTTCAGGACACAATGGGGTTTATTTACTAAAGCTGGAGAGTCCAAAATCAGACTCCCTTCTGCATAGAAACCAATCAGCTTCTAACCTCAGCTTGTTCAATGAAGCTTTGGCAATGAAACCTGGAAGCTGATTGGTTTCTATGCAGAAGGGAGTCTGATTTTGGACTCTCCAGCTTTAGTAAATAAACCCCAATGTCTCCTTCGTATTCGCTGACTCTAACACACAAGGTATGGCCTCAGCTTACAATCTCTAGGGTCTTTCTCACCTGTTTGCATTCACAAATATCTTTGGAAGAATTGGTTGTCTCCTTCCAATATGTTCACGACACTTCCACCCTTTGATACCAGACTAGATCCTTAGATAACCGTCCTTCGGCCAGCTTTCAGCCATCAGGCCTCCAGGCCCTTTGTAGACGTAGAGTGGACTGGGCTCTGAAAGCGTAACTTTAATAGAATGTTCTTCTTTCTGGGCAGACCAAGCGAAGTCCTTTCACAAAGAATTAAGTAGACTAAGCTCTTCAGGACACAATGTCTCCTTCGTATCCGCTGACTCTAACACACGAGGGATGGCCTCAGCTTACCATCTCTAGGATCTCCCTCACCTGTTTGCATTCACAAATATCTTTGGATGAATTGGTTGTCTCCTTCCAATATGCTGACGACACTTTCACCCTTTGATACCAGACTAGATCCTTAGACGACAGTCCTTCGGCCAGCTTTCCGCCATCAGGCCTTTGTAGAAGTAAAGAGTGGACTGGGCTTTGAAACCGTAACTTTAATAGAATGTTCTTCCTCCGGACAGACCAAGTGTCACGAGTTCACCCACACGCCACGCCCACAGCAACTAGCTAACGGAGGCGCGCATGTGCGGCCGACTTGGGGTAAGAGGGAATAAGGGGAACTTAATCTGAATATATATATAAGACCAGCCGTGATATACTTTCACAGCCCGCACTACCTCTTGGCCACCACCGGAGGGAGACTCCAATCCAGATGGCTGACTACACACTGGCAGATACAAATCTTGCATACAATCTGATGCACTAAATAGGGTTGAGGAGCAGTCTAGCAATGGACACACCCTTCTAGGATCCCTCCAGCTATCCTACAAGCCAGAACCCCGGAGTTAATCACTCTTCCACTGTCCACACACCCCCACACTAGACACACTACAAACGGTAGCTTGCCACCACCCAACAGTTTATCCGCAGAACGGTCTGCTGGGACACCCCACACACACAGATCTCCATCTGGCAGATCTGTTACCTTTACAATCTGCATGCAATCTGTCAACACACAGTGCAATTGCATACAGATTGACAATAAACTTGACTGAGCATATATAGACACTGCAATACCTCCGGAGATATGAGCCCGAGCTTAGTACCCAGAAGTCACTTATTAATTTTATGATTTAATATCCCGAAAGTGGGCGGTGCATAAAATAGACACACAATTGGCTATTGGCTATAAAATAAAAGGGAATAAAACAGAAATAAAACTTTTTACCAAGAGTTATTCTGCGACTGGAGCAAGTCAGAGAGAGTACGTGATTTGCCAGACAAATAGAACCGGCTCTGTATGAATCAACCCGTCCATATCTCAGGGTCCTCAATTTATTGAATGATGGATGTGGGCTGGACATTAGTCCTTGGCCAATCAACCCTGTAGGGTGTTCCTGTACCAGCCCACAGGACTTTCTGGGTTCCGAAGTGCCCAAAGTCAGTTGGACCAAGAACGGTTTGAATCACCAAGTTGGATAGAATTTCCTACACCAGCGCATCAGTCCGATCGTGACAGTACCAATCGCTGTTCATCTGTCGCAATCAGGCGCCAAATAACCGTTTCTCTGCGTTTCTCTGGGATTCTACAGCGGCTACAAATACAGTTTTACATGCAGATGTAGTCTACAGTGTGTCCAATGAGAAGGGAGGATTTTCATCTCCCTGCAACTAATTTTAGCTTGTATGAGAGATGAAATATATGCATTTGATCTGTGGGTATAAGTCATAGCTGGCAGACAGATCGGAGCCTTCTCCTGGTCTCCTGCTGTTTCCCGAAGCCAGAATAGCTAGAGCCCTCCTTTTTAGATTTCTAGAAGGTGGCAAACTGTGACTGCATAGGTGACAACATTTGATTGACATCTAGATGTCACCTCCAGCCCAGAAGCTGCTCTGTCCTTTCAGATGCTAATTGGTGAACATATGTCTCTGACTGAACTCTTAACTTATCTTTAATAACATGGAACTAAGCTAGATTTACAATGACATATTTCTACCGATCACATCTCAGCTACTCAAATCTTACATGTACGTTACATCTCCCCCCTTCTAGATGACGCATAGCTGAGCCTAAACGGATCGGCTAACGTGTCTGCCAGGAAGGTTCCCTAGGTTGGGGGGGGGGGGGGGGGGGGGAGTTCTCCCAACTAAAGCTTGGCACCTCTGACATTTCAGCCTTTCCCCCTGCAGATTGGAGTGGGCTACCAGGATCCAAAATGGCATGACTGGTATCTGTGGGGACAGGGGAGCAGACAACAGAAAACTTCATCCCACAAGGGGATAAAGGCACACAACACTGGTCTGTACCAGGACTTACTAAAACACAATGTGCCTTTTCCCCGGGAACTTCAGAAGAACATCCTGTTTCTTTACATAGGGGTACAAAACCAAATTATTTTTGCCCATGCAACCTCATCCTGCCTTCCACCGCTGGCGGTCCTTCAGCCAGACCCCTGAAATCCTTTGGGCTGCCATTAATTTTCCCAGCTTCAGGGGACTCAGAGCTATCTGCCACATGTGCCAGGTGGACAACAGTCTGAGGAGACCTTAGGCCCTCTGGTCCAGGTTCACAAGGGTCCAACCCAGCTAGATTGGGCCCTTCCACAGACAGTTCCTCTGTAGCAGTGAGCAATGACTGGTCCGGGGCCAACTGGTGGGCACCCCGAGTTACTACTGCAGCAGAGGGAAGGTCCCCCTTGCACGTCATTACATTTGGCATCACATAACACATTGCCCATTGCAGAGTCCTCTGTGACTTTAAGCTCTTCTCCAGGCCTTGACTCCAGACAGCCACTAAAGCCAGGCCCTGGTACACAGTCCTTCACCCCCTGACCCTCCCCAGGTTTCCCAGTGTTCATGGAGTCTTCAAACAGTATTTTACATGAGTCCAGGGCCTCAGGTGGCGATGTAGGTTCTAGGGGGGCTGGATATGGCTTGTAATGGGCTACAACCATCCCAGGTCAGTACCCAAGAATACATTAGTGGGAATGGCATCTGTTACACCCAGCTCCCCAGTCTAGATAAACACAGGCCGTGGGGACAGCTGGGTTGATGCCCCCAACACCCTTTTACAGTCATGGTCTTACCAGGAATAAGATCCTCAGGGCTCACCAGTTCTGGGTGCACTAAAGTCACCTCCGCTCTGCTGTCCCTTAGGCCGGTAGTAACTTTGCCACCCACAGTGACAGGCTGCAGATTATCAGAGAGCCCTCCGGCATTCCTGGAAGCACACAAAACAGACTCTGGGCAGGTTGTCCTGGTAGGTAGTGGGGCAGCCTTCTTGTTCTCAGGGCAGGATACACTAAGATGACCTATCTGGTGGCACAAAAAACATCGCCGGGTATCCGCAGTTGTTGGGGTGGCTCCTGAAGGTCTGGGTGCCTTGGTCCTCTGGCTGTCTAGTGCACCTGTTGTTAATTTCATGAACACCAAAGCAGCTGAAACTGATTAACAACCCCCTCTGCTACTTACCTGACCAGATCCATATCCCAGGAGTGTCATGGACTCGATGCGACTCGGATTACAAAGTCTTCCTTTCATTTTTTGGAGGACAGAAAAATAAACCCTCATTAGTGGTGGTGTCAGGATAACATTGGTGTCAGGAATCCCTCTGGCACCAATGGAGGGAAATGACACGATACAGGCACTGGAAGGTTAGTCTCCCCGGTCTCTCTCTCTCAGGATGTTTCTCCTCCATGTTTAATGACCCCACCCAATAATCTATTATAGTGTATCTATGGTTGGTGTCAGAGATCCGCTCCCCGACTCTCCATAATGTGACCCCAAACCTGGGACAAGGGGGGCGCTATATTCTTCATCCAGGTGGGGGGGAAGTCTTCCTCTGGACTGGCACTATGGACATTGTGGTGATGTCTGTATTATTGTACGGGTGGTCGCAGCACAGGGGGAGGGGCATGCACTGTGATGTCATTCATTATCGTACTGCCATGCACAGACGTAAAGGAGGGTTCCGGCTTCTCCTTCTAACCAACTCCAATCTGAGAACCTTCTATCCAGTCATCTGTCCTTATATCCTCACCGGGATAAGCCCCACCCCCTCCTCCTCCCCTCTCCCATCTAACCAATCGCTGTATTACACAAACCCGGCCCTATCATCCTCTTTCCGCAGTCATGTGACCATCCAGCCCCAACTCTCTTCCTCTGATCACTTCCTGGTTTGGGTCCTTCTTCAGGTGTCCGTGTCAGTGCCTGATGGGCTGCAGTGAGTTCCTCACAGGATAAACAAAATAAATAGATACGTGACCTCCTACATCCCACCAAAAAGTCACACTTTCTCCCTAGAAAGTACAGTATATTAAAATACCTTTTTGTATAAAATTCAAATATAAAAATAATACAAAATTATCACCCAATTCAATCATAAAATGTCCAATAAAATCCAAAAGTCCAAATTCCAGACTTCCATCCAGTACGAAGGATAATAATCCTAATTTTTCAGCGAAAAACCTCAAAACAAAGAAACTATAGTGCATTACCCTTAAATAAGTAAATAATACTCTAATTCGTGGAAATCACAAACAATTCAAAATGTGCAAAAACACACAAAAAAAAAATGTGTGATTTGCACGAATTATAGTATTATTTATTTAAGGGTGATGCACTATAGTTTTTCTTTTTTGAGGTTTTTCGCTGAAAAATTAGGATTATTATCCTTCGTACTGGATGGAAATCTGGAATTTGGACTTTTGGATTTTGTTTGACACATTTTGTTGGACACATTTGAATTGGACATTTTATGATTGAATTGGGTGATAATTTTTGTATTTATT